>NC_081436.1:36520483-36708382 GCF_949786415.1 Peromyscus eremicus | reverse complement strand
ACAGTGTGGGGCATAGAATAATTGGTCAACAAACTTTCCTGGAATAATGACACGTGACCCAGGTGTTATTATATTATAAGCATCGTTTCAACATTTCTGAAATGGCTTCTACAATCATTTAAAAAAATATTTTAAACCCAAGACTCATGCCAGGAAGTTCTTCTAAATTTAAGAGTGAGGTGATACGTTACAGGGAAAATTTCAACTGTTGTTGTATGGCTTTTGAGCTACGTGATGCCTGCTCTTGCAGTAATTAAGAGCAAAAGATGTCTCATTTGCCATTTAATAGCATGATGAGTGGCACATGTTTCTGGGCAATAATAAAAGAGGCTCCCAAATCTCTCCTAGGGAAGAACAAAATTGCATTCAGTGTTGCGGGTATACCATAACAGTGAGTGGAAATCAAGTATCAGAGAGACTGACCAATTCACTCTTGCTAGTAATTCATGAGAACTTCATAATTGGAAGGGATTCATGCCAAACTTGTTTATCTCCCCTTTGTGTGGCCAGAGATGGCTCAGATGGCAGTGGCTGCTGAGGCCTCTGTTGATTTCGGGTAATGGAGTATGTGGAGGATTACATCACAGCAAAATCGGGATGGAGAGAGACACTTGGATTGAGATTCAAGGATGTTTGAAGTGTGGGGTCTGCTTTCAGAAGCTTGTCTGCTGCTTTTGCTGACTGAGAGAGCGGAAGTAGAGGGAAGCAGATCATAAGTGGTTAGCCCGTGACACTGTGAGAAGCTTGCTTTGGAAGTTTGTGCACTGGTTTCAGAAAGTATGTTTCCAATTCAAACTCTAAAAGGTCAAAGATGACAACTAGAAAGAATGTCCTTTACAGCAATCTTTACAACACTACTCTCATAAGCTGGGCGATGGTGGTGCATGCCTTTAATCCCAACACTCAGGAGGCAGAGGCAGGCGGATCTCTGTGAGTTCAAGGCCAGCCTGGACTACAGAGTGAGTTCCAGGACAGGCTCCAAAGCTACCCAGAGAAACCCAGTCTCCAAAAACAATAATAAACAAACAAAAACAAAACAAAACAAAAAACAACACTCTCCATAGAGTTTTATGTAATTTTGTTTGGCAAAGAAGAGTTCAGAGTCACAGAGTTTATAAGGGTAGACTTTTAGACATATAAAAAAAAAACTCACTTAGTGAGAATTAGAGAGTCAGGGAGAGCCTGAGTTAGGGAAATGTTAGCCTTCACAGAGTACTACTCCTGCTTTTCGTTTTGTTGTTCATGGAGAAAGGAGGAGGCCCATTTCTGCTTTGTGCAATAATTTAGCCACCTGTGGTTACTGTGAAGTGAAACTTGCCCAGAAGAACAAAACACAACACAAATTTCAAATACTTAATAAGAAATGAATACAGAATATCTCATTAATAGTCATCAATTCATTATTAAATGTTAATTGTTTTCGATGAATAGAGTTTGAATTAAAATAATTAAAGGTAATTTTATCTAGTTCTTCTTACTCTTTATTTTGTTTTGAATTAGAATATCATGTGGCCCCTGCTGGCCTCAAATTCTTGTGTGACCCTGGTTGGCCTTGAACTTGCAATCCTCCTGTCTCAATCTGTGCACTCCTCAGTGCTGGCATTATAGGTTTAGATCATGCCCTCTTTGGTTCTTCATGCTTTTATGATTCAGTTGCTACAATACAATTAAATTAATGTAGTGTGCCTTGTATTTTAGACAGAGGAACTCAGAGGAAGAAGAAAAATTCATTGGCAGCCATGAGGCCAGTGAAAGCAGGGGTTGGGGAGTTAGATAACCTGATTTGGACTCTCTTTCTCTTTCTCTGCATTGACCCTGTCTTCTTCACATGTGTGTCTCGTGTTTAATTCTCACTGCTGGCCCATGTGGGGCCACTCCTGGTTCTATACTCACGTGTTATTGTCCACAGCCTGTCTCTATTATTGTTCTCAATATTGTTAACAGTATCTTGTTTTATAAGATGAAGTACTATCCCTAGACCACATCATCTTCCTATAGTTCAAGGATGTTTGGGATATTTTTCTGTAATTATGAGGTTCCTTCCAACAAACATTAAAAACTGTTTGTTCATTATTGGTTCACTAAAGTAAAAAAAATCGTATTATTATTTACTGCTTGTTTTAATCCAAATAAGGACTTGATATTACACAAAAGATTGCGAAAGAAAATTATGTCTCATTTGAAACTGTATTTAATGTCACAGATTTTAAAGATCTCCATTACATTTTTAATTGATTTAGAATTACAAATGAGATGAAGTACAACATACATCATTCTGCATGTATCAAAGAGGGCCAGGAATTCACCAAATCAAAATACCAAAAAATCAAAATGACAATACTTTGACAGGTCTTATAACTTTTTCTGATTTTTGTTGTTATTTTTTTTTTTTTGAGATAGGCTTTCTCTGTGTAGCCCTGTGGCTGTCCTGGAGCTAGTTCTGTAGATCAGACTGGCCTCTAACTCATCCCAGATATCCTACTGCCTCTGCTTCCCAAGTGCTGAGATTAAAGGCATGTGCCTTCACCTCCTGGCTTTAAACTTTCAAGTATATAAAATTATTTCATCCTTGTAAAATACAAGTTTTTCACACACCACACAAATTTTCTGCTCTAATTTCTGTATTTCATTGTTTGTAGTATATTCATAGGTATGTGTAGGTACCACCACAATTCTTTTATAACACTCCATCACCACAAAAAGAGAGGCCAGCCTTTCAGATGTCACTTCCCTGCCTTCATTTCACCTAAGCCATAAGCAGCTTTCTGTCTCTGTAGATAATCTTCATTCTGCTCTTTCATATATATATAGCCCTATAACAAGTAATATCTCATAATTTTCATATCACAGAAGGCAGATTCAGGTCACCCATACCAATATGACAGGCATGGCATGCGAAGTGAGTCTATTACACCAGCAATCTTCTTTGCGTTAGCTGCTTTTAACAGTTCTGTTCTGCCAGCTAGCTTCCAGGAACCGTCACTTACTTTTCAATGCCTGGCCACAAATTTCCTGAACAGAGATAAAGATGGCACTGGTAACAAGTGTTCCTTTTTCCCACTCATAGCAGGACTCCATGAGTGAATGTGAAATCAATGCAATTTTTTCCAACCC
Source organism: Peromyscus eremicus (assembly GCF_949786415.1). Classification (NCBI taxonomy): domain Eukaryota; kingdom Metazoa; phylum Chordata; class Mammalia; order Rodentia; family Cricetidae; genus Peromyscus; species Peromyscus eremicus. The sequence goes on along the minus strand of NC_081436.1, from coordinate 36,705,268 downwards.
TGTAAGTTCTGCATGAAAACTTGAATGTACTGATTCTGATTTACTTCAGCTCTGTTCACAAGCCCTTGGACATGGGCATTCCAATGAATGAATTTTTATCTTAGTCTGTTCTTTGAATTTGTGTGTCTGTTATCATTTTCCAGCATATCTTATTCATTTGTATCTGGGAAATGAGAGTCATTACGATGTTTCCATCAACAAGGTAACAGGTCTGCTTTGTTGAAATGTGGCTTTCAGCTCTTCTGGAGGATTATTGTAGAGAAACATTGAGTAGCTGGACACAGCTACCAAGAGGAGGCAGTAGCAACAGGATGGGGGAGGGGTATTTTTAAGAACTGGAGCAGAATTGTTGGCAAATGGACACAAGTAGGAGACAGAGCACCAATGGTAACTCCTCAGTATTAATAGATAGGCTCTTCCTTCAATTCCCAAATATTGATAGGTGGGCTCTTTCTTCAATGAGATAGGATCAGAAGACACACATCTGGGGCAGATGATGAATCCTTTGCTCAGTCTGAGTTACACTGACCTAAGTAACATTTAAGGGGTGTTGAGTTGGCAATTCAGTGTACAGGGCATAACTCAGTGAGTGGAGTTTAGTCTAATACATGAATGCTAAGAATTCAGCATATTGATGGTAATGATCACAGGAGAACAGGGAGATATTATGAGAAATGTGTGGGACTCAGGTTTAAATAATATACAGAATAACAGAATCCATGAAAGAGGTTGAAAGCAAAGAAGCTTGGAGAAACCACTAGAAAGATGTGGTGTCCTGGAGGCCAAGGGAAAAATTATTTTCTAAAAATGGCAAATGATCATGTGATTTGGAAAGGATAATAACACTCATGAGTTAATAACCAGGAAGCTATTGGTGGACTTACTTAGGGAAGTATAAATGGAGGGAAAGTTATATGACAGATTTTAGTGAACTGAGGAGTTCCAGTGATGGGGGGAAGTGGTGGCAATAAATATGCACAAAATAGCTACCAAGGTGGTAGCTTGAGTGAAAAGGGGAGGAAACAAAACTATTTTTGAATAATTTGAATATCTTGACTGCTGTTATCAACTTTACCACACAATATTTGTGACCCTTTACTAGGCATGTGATCTTGCACTCATTAATGGGAGTTGTATTGTGTTCACTATAGAAGCCCAAATCCCATCACAGGAAGACAGTGTTGCCAAAGGCTGTTTACTGAGAGAATGAAGAAGAGACATCAGCTAGTGGTATTCTTATGGCAATGTATTTAAAGGCAGCATCTTGTCAAATATCAAAAGGGATTGCTCACTCAGTGAAAGTCTACTGCCATACCATTTTGAAAGTACTCCATCTCCTTTGATGTCATATTTTCATTTCTTTGTGCCTAACATAGTGCCAGACACAGCAGGTAGTTTAGAGGAATTTTAGCTTAAACAACAGGAAAGTGACTAGAAGATAGATGGGAGTGTATATTTAATCTGAATTAGACATGGGGGAGAAAATAAATTTTTAAATAATATTTGAAAAACTGTCAAGTACCAAAGAGATTTGCTATCTTTCTATGATCCCAAGGAGTAGGAGTTAAACACAAAAAGCAAATAAGCAAAATATCATCCAGTAAATAAACTTAATTATCATGTCTCATGGAATTCTATTTATGATCTACTTAAGTTCAAATCTATAATTCATAGACATACATGTTTATTTCCATAAACATATTTTTCTTCACTTCATTTAAACAGATAATTATGATTTCATGATAGATGAATTCATGTTAGCTGTGTTCTACTGTCAATAATATTCTAAAAGATTAAAATATGAAATGGAGATTTTTGTGAAGCATATATAATTTGAATATATTTTCATAAAAACTAAATGCAAAATAACTTGTAAATTATATTTCTATAAATTGTAAGCTGAAAATTTATTTTGCATTTATTTTTGAAAACATTTCTTGTCTTATGAATATTCAGCATTATTTATTAAAGTTGAAATGTAAAATATGATTGGAATGAATTAATAATAAAACCTAGTGGAAGTATTTAAATACATATACTTATTTTTAAACAATTAAATCATGTGTGTATGTGTGTGTGTGTGTGTGTGTGTGTGTGTGTGTGTGTATCTGTGTGTCTGTGTGTCTGTTTGTGTGCAGTGTGATGTGTGTGTGTGTGGTGTATGTGTGTGTATGTATGTGGTATATTGTGTGTGTGTGTGTGTGTGTGTGTGTGTGTGTATGGTGCTGGAATTTAAATTTAAATCTTCTTAATGCTGAATAAAGACCCTATCACTCATCTATTATTCTCATCCCCAACAATTAATTTTCTAAAAATTTAAAACATTCATGAAAACAAAATATTTACATTTGTTCCATTCAACATCCACCAAGTGAACAATTAGAATAATATACCACACCTTTTATGTTTAAGCTTAAAAATACACATTCTTTTAACCAATGAAATGCATGCTTAATATTGCTGTTTATCAACTGACATGTACATTGATCATAGATACTGAGATAATTCTAAAGTCTTCTAAATTAGAATACAAAGAAATTCAAAAGAAACTGGTGGTTTATTGAGCCAAAGATTATTGCATTTATTAGAGAGTAAAAAAAAAAAATAACAACTAAGTAATTCTTTCATCTCTTCCCTTAAGCATTTTGACCTTTCAGGACCTTCATGCTAAACCACATCTATTCCCAAAGTTAGAAGTGGCTTTGTACACAAACTTCAATGGCTTTGAACTTGGCTGCCTTTCATTTCAAGAATACATGTGAAGAAATGTCGATAAACTCTACTGTGGAGCTTAACATGAATAGGGCCCATCCTAGGCTTTTCAAATTTATCTTCTCAATGGGTCCTCACAGCAAAGCAATGAACTATTGATCTTGATTCTACAAGTGAGGAAATTAAAGCTCAGTAAGATTAACATCACATAGTCAATAAGTAACAGAAGTGATTTTGAACCTCCTGTTACTACTCTCTGCAACTTCAAAACCCCATCTCCTATTACACATGGGATGGAGATGCCATTAAATAATGTGGATAACTGAATTAACTCCTTGCAGACTGCTGGGGCAATCCATATACTTTCTTCTGCAATTTTACACTATTGTCTTAGCCTATGAAAAGTGGTTGTAGACCATCTATTGTAAAAATTGTTTATTGATTTTTTTCTTACTTCCAAGTGGTGTTTATTGTGAAACTTATTTGAAATAATTTAGGTAATGTGAAATATGAAAAAAAAACATGAAATGGACCAAACCTCAAACTTGCATTCAGCTCTGCTATCCTCTTAATGTGCATCTATCCCTCAAGCTTTCTGTTTTTCCTATGTAAGGCAACGCATACATTTGTGATTATTTAACCCACTTTCTTTAATAGCTTGTTCACATCATGTAACACTAATCACAACAATTTCATTGTTTTTCCAAAGAGTTCAATTTAATCTCCATTCACTATTCCCTTAAATTCACATCTCAGTTCATTTCATTGGTCTCATAGTTTTGAGGACTTCTTCCACATTTTTTAAAACGTCATCATCAATGTTGCATTGTTACGTCTTCACATACTTAATTATTTTTTATAAATGAGATATTTTCAGAAAAAATTGAGTATTTTTTTTTTACTTGAGGCATCAAAATACATTTGGGGCTTTTATGTCCATTTTCATATTACTTCTGCAAATGAGGTATAAATTCTTTAATATTTTGTAAGAGTGAGCATGCAACACTGTATTGTTATGATTATTATTTTAAAAGCAAACCAGAAATAGTTTCCATCTTACAGAAGTTATTCTTTGTTAAGTTAAAGTCTTGTTAACACTGCAGTATATGGAGCTCAGGAAGCAATTACTGGAATTTCTGTTGTCACTTTGTACTGATCTTCGTGAGACTTGGAAAGATGTCACCTCACTCATTTCTGACAGCTAAAACTGCATGTTAGGACATGTCACCTTCCCCTACCCTGAGTGAGGTTTGATCTTCACCAGCAAGATGTGACAGCATGCTGTCTGGCTAAAACTTTTTTTTTTTTTTTTTTTTTTGCATCAGTGTGGGTTTTCTGGAATCTGGACCTCTTTGGATAGTGTGATAAATGTTTGATCAATTCAAAAGAAGAGCAGACAAAATCCCTAAATATCTGAACTATGCCAGTGACTTCTCAGAAGGGACTTTGGTGTACTTATTTTCAAAAATAGTTTCTTTGCACCTAGCACTTTAATGTTATTTTCTGAATCCCTTTCATTATGATCAAAATCAGTGTTGCCTGAGCTGCTTGGCTGAGCTATTGAGTGCTTCCATGAGGCCCCTGCTCAGAGCACATGGGGTAGCAGGAAAGAATGGAGAGCTTAGGTTCTGTGGGTTAGAAGGAAATTTGGATATCTTGTGGTCAAATCTCTTTCAATCCCACACTTGAGAAAAAAGTTTATACCTTCTATTCCCTCTGATTAAAGGGTTCAGCAATGACAGCACAATGGCTAAACACTCAACGTGCATTTTGCCACACAATGGTGAACTGAAACAATGGACCTAGTATTGTTGCCATTTTGTGTCTAAAGAAAGTGAGACACAAGGACTGTCTTGACTAAGGTGATACAGCAAGTAAACGGCAGAGCCCAGGAACTGCAATCCAGAGCTCACCCCTCGGAGCATTTGGTCTTTGTGTGGACTGGGAAAAGCAGTTGTTCTTTGATATAGCAAGAATGAGCCATGTTCAACTCCAGCTCGTGGTCTACCTCCCTGATCTGCTTTCCATATTGCACCATGTTCTGGGGTGCAACTACTGGGCATCTGAATAGGGATGGAGGGTGGGCATCCACTTCATTCCTGGCTTGACACTTTGACTTTCTCACCATATTCCTAAGAGAAAACTTGACCTATCGAGAACCTTGTTTTTGTGTTGTTATTGTTGTTGCTTGTTTGCTTTTATTTTTGTTTGTTTTTTCATCATCTTCACAGAAAGGAACCAAAGTCTTACATTATCATTTACTTGTCCAGTTCTACAGTAACTTGGACATTTAATTCTTCCCTTTCCCTCCTCATCATAAGAAACAGACACTCTGAGATTCCATGGCTTGACTATCTCTCATCTTCTCTTGCTTCAGGATACTCAGGTCCATTCATCATCATTTTAAAATAATGAGTTAATGAGTAACATGCATGTCAACTTTTAATAAACCATTGTTGTTCCCTGTCATACAACTCAGTGCAGTTTTGTGAGAGCTTCTGTGATATTACCATCACCTCTTTTGACAGAGGAGGGAACGGTGGCTCAGAGGAAAGCAGATGTGACGGAAGTTACAGTAACTTGAACAAGTTCATTTGCGGGAGAGCTCTTTCAAAGGTAGGTTTCTCCCATTGCTTAAGTGTTCTATTTTCCACACTTTCCTTTGTAACTCCAACTTCTTTCAGGTCAGGTCTGTTGCCAATAACTGGGGAGGGGACAGGCTGTGTTATAGGATATTGGTCATAATCTGTCTCTCTTCCGTTGTTTGTGCCCTCATCCTCAACACAGACATTTCATGACGTTTTCTACATTGTTGGCTTTCCATACATTTTGCTTGCTTACTTGAGTTAATATGTGAATGAATTAGTGAATAAAGCAGGTTTTTTCCTAATTCCTTATGTCTCTTCATTCTCTGTTAAAAGAAGGCATTGAATCATTAGTACAGCTTTGCCTTTATGACTGACACTTTCTTTAGCAACAGTCTAAGTTGATCCAGGAACCTACTGGCTATTTAGGGATGAAACTCCTCCCTGCTTTGGCTTCAAGTTTCCATGCAGAAGTTGTTCATTAGACCATCCATCTTCATCCTTAGGGAGAAAAAAGCTATTTACTTGATTGCTAAACTTCTGTGTATGTTCTGATTTTTCTCCTGGAGATATTGCTGCTTATAAAAAGGCAGTATCCAGTCCAGTCTCCACTTGGCCAGTTTAGTTGGGAATTTCAAATGCTCAGCGAGAGAAATGATGACAGGGTTAAATACATCTTAGAGCATAGCGGTAAGTCTATCGGCTGTACATGGAAACTGGGTCAATAAATACATCCTTGTATCAGTAATGAATCTGATATATGATCTTCATCTTTCTAGTCTTAGGTCCCTTTCTTGTTTGTTCCCTAATTAGAAAAGAGTTAGATATTACTGGTCATAAAAATCCTATTACTTGGAACAAGAAATTATATTCTCATACAAAATAAAAGGTGCCAAGATAGATTAGCATATTGGAAAGGAGCATGTCATTGAGCCTGCAGCTCTAATTTGTGGTATCTATGATGTATCTGGACTAATTTCACTGGTTCATGCTGTACCATGGGGCTGGATTCTGTTTTGTAGCCATGTGGTTGGTGCCTACCAAGGCTTTGTCTACCCATGAGTAGGTACTGTTAGATAAGCAATGTGGGATTTTAACAAATAGAGATCTTAGAGCAGGATATACATTTAGTCTTTTATTTTGGGCTACAGTAAATTGAGCTTGAACCACACAGGTGTTGGCTACTCTAGTATTTCAGATAACGATGAGACAGGAATTAGAAATGTTCGTTTTGATGAGTGACACAGAATTCCAGCATTTCCCAAGTTCCTCAGACAAAATCTGGTCTGCACGTATACTTTCACCCATGAAGACAGCTATGATTCACTTTGCTGCAGAGTCCTAATGTGGGAACTCATGCTTTAAACTGCTAAGACTAGCTCAAGGTAGATAGCACTAAGTATATTGTTCTCAAATCTCTTTGCTACACTAAAGAGAAAAGGAAGGGCCTGAAGTCTCTTATCTCATAACAATGGACATATCTGTAGTCTCTTATGAGTTGTCTACCATTTTATTTTAAACAGTGCTCAATAGGCTCATTGTTTTAAAAAAGTCACTGCATTTTTATTTGGGTATATTTAAAAGTACACACACAGGCAATGTGCTAATGTAGATTAATCTTCATGTACAATACAATTTTTATCAAAATTGAAACTTTTTTTTAAAAAGGTCTTATCCTATTTATTTATTTGTTTACTTTGTTTCCTTTAGATACAAAGGACATCAGTTTTATGTATTTACATAGCATACACTTCACATACACTAAGGAGCATACACTTCACACAGGCATACAGTATGTTGTTGACTTTCATGGCTCCTGCCCTCTCCTATCTCCCCTACATCTTTCATCCTCCCTGTTCTCTACTGGTCTATTTCCCACATTCATGTCTTCTTGTTTTGTTTTGTGACCCACTGATTTTTTTTTTAAGAAGGACCCTCTGCGTGGCCAAGGGTTTGGAACCATCTGGTAGGCTCACTGTTTGATACACAACTGAGACAATGACTGTCCCCACCCGCTCAGTTGCCAATAGATTAGTAGGGAGGGGTACAGCCTCATGCGACCCTGGCTGATGGGCTGTTGACAGGCCAAGTCTTGTGCAGGCCTAGTGCAGACAACCACAGCTGCTATGAGGTCATGCTTGGAACAGTGTTGCCAATTCGTAGAGACAGCATTTTGCAACCCTTCTCCCAACCGTCCTGGCCCACACATTCTTTCAGCTCTTTTCAGCATTGTTCCTTGAGCTTCAGAAGGAATAGCATAAGCTGCTAATTATTTAGTAGTGATGTTGTTTCATTTCCATGAGTTTGTGTATTTCCTATGGTTTCTCTCACTGTTGATTTTCAGAATTACACCATTGTGGTCAGATAGAACACAAGGAGCTATTTTAATTCCCTTAGATTTGTTGAGACTACTTCTGTGCCTTGATATTTGGTCATTTTTAGAGTATGTTCCATGGAATTCTGAGCAGAATGTTTTTGTCTTGTTTCATTTTATTTATTTTTTTTCTGTAGTATTGGGGTTGAATGTTCTGTAGATGTCTGTTGGTTGCATTTGCTCATGGTGTCCTTTAGCTCAGATGTTTCTCTAGTCTGTCTGTCTTTCTTTCTTTCTTTCTTTCTTTCTTTCTTTCTTTCTTTCTTTCTTTCTTTCTTTATTTATTTATCTATTTATGGCCTGAATGTTCTGTCTATTGGTGACTTTGGGTATTGAAATCACCTACTATCAATGTGTTGGTGTTAATCCGTGACTTTAAACCTGGTAGTATTTGTTTTATGAAACTGGGTACAGCTGTGTTTGGTGCATAGATATTTAGAGTGGTGATATTGTCTTGATGGGTTCTTCTGTTAATCAGTGTGAAGCAACTTCATTATCTTGTCTGTTGGCTGAACTCTGTTTTGTCAGACATCAGAATAGTGTCTTCTGCTTCTCTACTGGTTCTTGTAATAGCTTTACCCATTCTTGTAAATTAGATCTTTTGAGAGTGTCCCACAAATTACACTTGTTCCCTTCATATATTTTTAAAAATTTAGATAGATTTTAGTTGGGTGATCTAATTCTTCTAGTCTACACTCAAGCCCTGGTATTCTATCCTCCATATGGCCTGTTCTGTTCCTAAGGCTTTGTGCCCACCTTCTTCTTTAGCTTACTGAAATTTTCATCTCTGATACATTATTTCAGTTTGACTTATTTTGCTATTTCTCTTTGCTGAATTCTATTTTCATTCTAAGAATTGACTTTCCTATTTCATTCAGTTTTTTTTTTGTTTTCTTGGAATTCATTCAGGAGATTATTCATATCCTCTTTTAGTGCATCCATGCATTTGTTTGTGCCCTTTTTGAGATATTTGAACACATTTATAATTTATTTTAAATTATTTGTCTGGAATTTCATCTGAGTCATTGTCATTAATGGTCATTATTATGTAGTTATTAATTTGTGAAGGAAGCAGTTTGTCTTGGCTTTTCACGAGTGTTTTTATGTTTATCTGGAATAAATTTTTTAAGACTTCTGTCTTGCCTGAGTTTAGTGAGCGTTTTTTGTACAAGTTTGGTTTTCTTCTTGCTTCTTGGGTCTTGGCTGAATTTAGGGAAGTTTCAACTTCAGTTGTGGAAAGACTTGGTTCATGAATGGAGTACTTGAAGGTAATCTTGGTTCTGGGTTGGGACATGGTCTCTGATCATAAACCATAAACAGTGTCATGTGGTACAGGACTGGAAAGAGGAAAATGTTTTGTTGTTGTTGTTGTTGTTGTTGTTGTTGTGTGTGTGTGTGTGTGTGTGTGTGTGTGTCCTCTGGTCGTTAGAGCTGAGATCTGTAAGTGTTGAAGCTTGGGATCCTGTAACTTCTAACTTCACAAACAAAGGTATATGTAGAACATTGTGTGTGCACTCCAATGTAGGTGTATAGCATCCTCTTACTTCCTTGGTCAAGGAGAGCATCCAGAACAGAGGTATATCCTGGAGGAGGGAGTGGAAGTCAAGCTCCTTTGGCTTTACCAGATGGATGCACATGAAAGAAGTTGCTGTGTGCTCTGTCTGACTAGGATGAGTGTGCTGAGTGGTCAAAGTGTGTCTTAGAGGCATGAGTAGGGGACTGAATCATATCTGTCTGGGACTGGGGTTCCTGGGATAGAAGTATGCATGGGTTACTCCTTTCCTTTCTGAGCCAGATGACGGAGGGGTCAGGGAAATGTGCCCTGAAGGCAGAGGGTCCAGAAACCCATTTTTTGTATGTGCTGGGTATTGGTGAGACAGGAAAAGTTTGGTCTAGAGGAGGGAGTTCTGAGGACCTCTCACCTATTTGGTCTGGCTGTTGATAGTGAGCAAGAAGCAGAGGGAAGTCCCCTTACCCATCCAGGTATTGGTGTGAGACAGAAGTGTGAATCCATTTATGTTCATTTTAAGGGTTTTAAATATAACTCATTTTTTGTCTTTTCCTACCAATTCCCAGTAGATTTTCATCAGTATAAAAGAAAAATTAAATATATATATTATATACATGTATATATATAGTGTAAGACAAGTATGTCATTTTTTAGGTAGAATTATTAAAAATAAAGAAGTTAAAAAGATAGTTAGCAAGGCCTGGGACATTTAGCATGTAGAAATCACACAGGAAACCAATGGCACACTATGAAATCTTCATTAGTGTTTTCTATCTCTTTGTGTTACTGTGACTGCAATGATGGAAATGACTTGAGGGAAGGTGTGTATTTGGCTCAGAGTTTCAGAGATGTTTCATCTCATCATAGTAGGTAAAGCAAGGCATTGTGTGAATCTCTGGACGTGCAGGTGAGGGATGAGTTGAATTTATTCAGACTCCCAACCAGGCAGAGAGAACAAGCAGGAATTAAGGGCAGCTATTACCTCCAAGGATCCAACCCCAGTGACCAACTTCTGTATCTCAGTCCACTTCCTACAGGCTTCCCAGCTCCAAAGGTTTCAAAACCATGGGCCTGTGGGGGACATTGTCGACTGAAGCCATCACAACCAGCAGATTCTAGTCCTTCATCTGGACAGCAAAGTGAAAGAAAGACTGCAAAGCACGGGAAAACAATGCTGACAGAAACAAGGAGCAGCTCTTCTCAGGAGGGAGACTGACAACCTAGAGGACTAGTCAGGCAGGTAGAAACAGGAAACGAGGTGGTAAGAAGTGCTGTAGGCATATTTGGAAGGAACGAGAAGTTGCACCTATGTAGAATTTCCCAAAATGAGGCCACTACAAATGAAATTGTATTAGTTGTTACTAAATCAGAAAATGTGAGAGGTGTAAATGTACAAGAGGAAAGAGGGAAGATTCTTAGAAATAGAATAGTACTTCGAGGTGACTTGAAGTACCCATGAGGAAGTGTCCCCTGGATCTTAGGAGAAGCATACAGTTATCCCCCAAGACAGATTGGATAGCTCAAATGAGTACACTCACAGATATATGTGCATCAATTCTAAGGAGATCATGTGTGACACATTTCTGTGTTCAGAATTCTAGGCCTGTATCAGGAGCTGGCATTTAAGCAGGGAGATGACTTCCATGCTGATACAGGTACTCTTCCTTTGACTAACTCAGTGTTAATTGATGTGCAACTTCAAGTATATCTTCAGTCATCTGATGTAACAAATCACTCATGTGATATCAATTTTCTGTCTTAGAGGTCAGTGTTAAATATTTGAAGAATAATTTTAGGATTCTACATGCCACATACATTGTAAAGAAATTAGGCATAATAGTAATAATAATTATGACTAGCCTGGATTTGATATAGAATGATGGTAGATTATCTATCTCCTGAGTGGTATAATTCAACTAAGGAAATTATAATTGACAACATTTAATAGGATGATAGAGACTTTTGGCAGGCCAAGACATAATTAGTTCCATATCTCACATTGTGGGAACTCATATGAGATACAATGTAGAGGGTAATGCTGGATAAACAAAAATCTTAGGCATCTTAGCACAGAAATTTCTCAAATTAAAAAAAAGAAAAGAAAAGTAAGACGTTCAATTATAGCAAACAGAAGATCTCTACTGCTAAGGTAGGAAAAGTCCCAAGCAAAGCATTTGTTGGTTTGTTTGTTTATTTATTTATTACACTTTATTGATTCTTTGTGTATTTCACATCATGCACCCTGATCCCACCCATCCTCTGCTCTTGCAACCTCCCCTCACAAAACAAAATTTAAAAGTAAACCCTCCACAAAACAACACACACACACACACACACACACACACACACACACACACCTCATTGTGGAAGCTGTAATGTGGCTATGAGTCACACAGTATACTCTTTAGTATATATATATATATATATATATATATATATATATATATATATATATCTTTACTTGTAAGTGTTCATTGCAGTGAGTCATTGGTCTGAGGCCTCTGACTTATGCTATACTATGGATACTGGGCCCTCGCTGGGGCTCCTCTTGTATATCCTGTTGTTGTCCTGTGTCATGGAGATCTTGTATCTTTGGATCTGTGTGTCCAACCTTTTCTCACGTCCCAGCAGTTCATAAATGAGGTGGATGTTGGGATTGGCTACCTCATAGTCCTGGTTCTGGGCCTGGGTGGTAGCTGGGTTGGTCAGCCCACCAGTTTTCCCTCATTATCACCACCAGGGCAAGCTCTCTAGCACTGCCCCAGCTAGCTTACCCAATACAGCAGGCAGCAAGGAGCAAGGATAGTTCTCCCGCTCCCACATCCTAGGCTTGGCTCACCAGCACTCACACGACCAGGGCCAGCTCTATTGTTTTGCCCAGGCGAAGTGCAGGGCCCACTCTCTGGATTGCGCTTGGTGAGGGACAGGGCCAGACCTTCAGTTCTCATACCCACAGGCTCTCCTCATCCCCACCGCTGCCAACAGGGTCAGCTCCAGTGTGCCTGCTCTTGCTCTCCTGCCTGCTGCAGCTAGTGGGGGGCAGGACCAACTCTCCCACTCTTGAGTCCCCAGGGCTAGCTCTCTTACCTGCTGCAGATGGCAAAGGGCAAGGGGATGGAGGGCATTTTTTTCCTCACCCATGCCACAATATGGCAAGCAAGGGGGGAAGCAGGGTCAGTCCTCCTGCTCTCACCTCCCCAACCCCTGTCAGCTTACCTGCACCCCCACCAACAGGGTAAGCTCTATTGTGCTGCCCCAGGAAGGTATAGGACCTGCTCTTCTGAGTGCTGCTGCCAGTGGGGTCAATGCCAATTCTCCCACTCTCATGACCTCAGGGCCAGCTCAACAAGGGGCAAGAGATGGGGTCAACGCTCCCTCTCCCACTCACCTGTGCCCCATCAATGAGGTCAGCTCTGCCATACTTCCTGGACTAGGTGGAGGGCCTACTCTTCCACAGTGCTGCAACCTGTTAGGAGCAAGATCAGCTCTCCCACTCTCATGACCCTGGGACAAGCTTTTCCCACCTGGTAGCAGCGGGGAAGAGGCTAGGGGCAAGGCAGGAGTAGCTCTCTCTTGCCCCTGCCACTATGTGACAGACTGTGGGGCTAGCTCTTCAACTCTCACATCTTCAGGGCTGGCTCACCTGCGCCCCCTTCCAGCAGGGACAGCTCTACTATGATGCCTTGGGGAGATAGTGGTCATGTCCTAAGAAAACTAGCTATAACATTGGTCGTGCAGTCTCTGTGTAATGGAAAAGTATAAGGCTTATTTGAAGTCCTGGCTAGAATAGTCTGTGGAGCCGGACTGTATAAGCTAGCAGCCTTGAAGTTGTTCGGAAGGCAAAACTCTGAGGAAACTGCAACAGAGGCACTCTGAGAGGCTGGATTACCTTGGCTACCCATTTTCATAGGCACCTGGTCCCCTTGTTCTGAAAACATACAAACTTTCAAAGGTAACATACATATCAGCATTAACACAAGTATAAACTGTGCGTTGTACACAAGCCAGCCAAAGATGATTTTTTGTTTTATGTTTGAGCAGGTGAAAGACATCTTTCAACTTTGTAAGTTTGTTTGGACTGTATAACTAAATCTCTCTCCATGCCATATGAAAGGATGGAATGTACTAATAAGTCATGAGCTGGGGCTATTGAATACAGTTCCTGGTTAAAAAATGCAATAGAGCTCGTCTTTCTTGGACCAAGGAGAGGGTAGGGGCATCTGTCAGATCCCTGGGTGGAGGGTCTAGCTCCCACCCCACCCCCTACTTAGCAATTTAAAGTTTGGCTCATGCTTCAGAGAATTCTGCAAGTGTGCAGCTGCAGGCACTTAGTAAAGCAGGTTCAGATGAAAAAAAAACTCTAAACAGGTTACAGTGTGTTTAAAAATGTGAGTAGGCTTAAGAAAGAAAAGAAAATGAGTAGAGACAGTAATAGAAAAAATAGTTTAAAAGTAATAAAGTATCATCTTTAAAGAAAGAGTAAAGTAGTATAAAAAGGACATACCACATAAAGATGGGAAATACACAGAGAGTCCAGATCCTGTATGGTGTCTTGATGATTTTGAATTTTCTAAAGGCTGATAAGCAAATTACAGCTGCTGAGAGACATGGGATTGTAACAGAGACTGCTGAATTAAACTATCATGGATACTTAGGAAGGCCTTAACTTTAAAAAATGGAATTAAAAAATGAATTGTGTTGGGAAAGAGATGATGCTTTTGTTTCCATAGGAAATGAGAGGCTGAGGTTGATAGAGATGAAGTTTGATCAGGGGAGACCTCCTGAAAATCCTGGCTACAGATATAAAGAAATAAACCTAAAAAAACCCTATAAGACAGGTGACATATATGCTGATCCCTGGACAATGCACAGTCCATCCTTGTGTTAATGCAGATATGTATGTTACCTTTGAAAGTTTGTGTGTTTTCAGAGCAAGTGGACCAGAGCAAATGAAAATGGGTAACCCAGGTGATCCAGCCTCTCAGAATGCCTCTGTTGCAGTTTCCTCAGGGTTCTGAATCCAGAACAACTTCAAGGCTGCTGGCTGATACAGTCCAGCTTCACAAACTATTCTAGTCAGAACTTCAGATAAGCCTTGTATTTTCCCATTGTATAGAGACTGGACAACAAATGCTAAGGCTAGTTTTCCCATGACTCGACCATTATCTCAATTTTCTCAGGGTTCCTTAAAGATGCCATCACAGACAACAAGAATCAGGGTAGAGAATACAACACTCACATTCCCAAGAGATGGGGTGGGTGGGCTGTTGGTCATTTTTTGGGTTATGGATGTTTGTCATTGTTTAGGGGGATTGTAGCTGAATTTCTAAGCAGTCTTATTAAATAAAAAATATGGAGCCAAATATAGGGGTGAAAGCCTTAGAGATCAGGGAAATAGTGAGAGCCACCAATCAACATTAACTCATCAGCTCTGCAATTCCAAAAGGTGGGCTACTTCCTGGCTACCCATGCCTTTATTGCCTGGCTGTTCTGCCTTCTCATTGGCTCTTAGCCCAGCTACCTCACTTCCTTGCCATGCCTGTCTGTACAGACTTCCAGGTCTCTATGGCTGGTACTGGGATTAAAGACATGTGTCACCACGCTTCACTGTTCCTTAGTGTGTCCTTGAACACACAGAGACCCTGCCTGCCAAGTGATGGGATTAAGGGTGTGTGCTGCCACTGCCTGATTTTTGTGTGAATGGCTTGCTATTTTCTCTGTTCTCCAGGCAAACTTTATTTATTAACATATAAATAAAATATCATCACATTTCAGCACAAATAAAGTATCAACACAGGGGATACAGAAATATGGGTTAAAAAGATAACTATTAACCTTGAATATTTTACATTGATATGAATTTTGGTATATTGATACAAATTTAAAGTTATTTTTGTTATACTGAGTATGCATTTCTGCTCTTGTTTGGGGCATTGAGCTTATACAGCTCATTTAAAAATGTAATGCATAATTAAGAAATTCAGGTTAGTAGTTAGCCATCCATAAGAATCAAACTTAGTTAGATATGTTTTCGAGATTAAACAGATATATTTTAAAGAGACATTCTTCAAATGCTTCAAAGACCTACAGAATATGGCATTTAAGATGTTTAGTAACATAAGGCTTTTCTTGACAGTAAGACACATCTGTCTTACCTGGCAGTACCAATTTACTTTAGAGAAGATGACAGGCATCAAAAAAACTCTATATGGAGTTTGCTTTCAATGTGGCAAAGTTAGCTACTAGGCAAAGAAACTACTCTTGATTTGACTGCTGATAGTATGCTGTATAAATTAGACAAGCAGGGCAAAAAGGAAAAAGACTGCCAAATCAAGACAAGGCAGGGCAGTCCTTCAAAATTCCTGCTTCATAGAAATATCTGCCAGATATTCTAGGCCTGTAGGCCAAAGATGGATGCCCCCAACGTTGCAGAGAAACCTTCGGTGACTATCCAGGGAGCCAGATGTCTCCGTCGTTTTGGAAGTGACTTGCACTCAGCTTCTCTTTACTCAGGTAATATTATATCCTCCGTGAGTCTTTGATAAAGTTGAAGACTAGATAATTATAGTTACAGTTTTCCTTAGTTATGATAGAAGGTAAATTAGGTACAGAGCTTTGGACTCATCAAAATAGGATAAATATTGGAGTATTTTCTCTGAATTTTTCAAATACAAATGGACTGGATGTTATGAATGTAATAATATCCTTACTTGATAATTGTTATTGTTGTAGATAGCTTTACTATGTTAAGCTAAAACCCTTCCTTTTATTTAAACAAAAAGTGGAAAAAGTTGTGGAATATTATTTTAACTATGTAAAGATGTGTTACATTTGATTATGCTGTATTTGTTTAACAATGTAAGATGTGTTACTTTTGTTTCTGCTGCATTTGTTTAATTACGTAAAGATATGTTGCATTTGTTTCATCTTGCCTGCCTAAGGCACATGATTAGTCTAATAAAAAGCTGAACAGCCAATATCTAGGCAGAAGAGGGTGAGGTGGGGCTGTCAGGCAGAGAGGATAAGAAAAGAAAAAGCCTGGTACACTCACCTTTCCTTAACAATTTTTTTTTCAGCAAATAGTAACTATTACTGAGATCCACAATTGGTCAAAATGCAAATTAAGCTACTGTGGGGTGCCCAGTCCCAACTATAACATAAGCCCTACTTCTAAGACTCAGGAACACAACAGAAGATGGAGGAGAAGGATTATAAGAGCCAGAGGACCAGGATATCTAAGACAGTGTCTTCTACATATGACAGGGACACTACTCATGAAATCTCAACAGTGTAGTTGTCTAAAAGTGACCTGAACAATGACAACAGCAGCTGAGAAGCCAAAGTAGATGATAAAACTATCACAAAGTACTACTCCTGAAAGAACTATAGAATGCTAAGATTGTCAAAATTAGTTTTCTTTGGGGATGAGACCCTGGTAGATTATCTAATCCAAAGTGGTCTACCCTTTATACATAGGAGCAACACTAAATGGGTTCAGTAGGCAAGTGTGTGTGTGTGTGTGTGTGTGTGTGTGTGTGTGTGTGTGTGTCTGTCTGTCTGTCTGTCTGTGTGTGTGTGTGTGTGTCTGTGTGTCTGTGTCTGTATGTGTAACAATAATAGTTAAAGAAGAGGTCATGAATTCGAAGGGAAGTGGGAGATGTGGATGGGGTTGGAAAGCGCACGTGGAGGTATGGAAAATTATGTAAATAAAGTATTCATGTATGAAATTATTTTAAAATTAACAATTTACTTTAAAATGTTAGGGAAAAGACTTCTTTCTCATGATATCCTCTTTTCTAGGAAGGAATTTCCCTAGAATAACATCTCTGGACTTTCCTCTATTCCTTTTATCTGTCCTCATCTTCACTTTTGCCCATCAGGACTGGCCCTTTTCATTGGTAAGTGCTGTATTTTGAATGTAAAATGTCCCTCATAGTTTCATTTGTTGGACCATGTGGTCCACAGGTTGTGGTGGTGTTCTGTAAGGCTGTGAAACCTTTAGGAGGTGAAGCCCTGTAGGAAGAAGTGGATCAGGAGTTCTCTTGAGGTTTTGTATCCTGGTTGTACTGTCTGCTCTCTTCTTCCTCTCTGTGGACACATCATGACTAGCTGTGTCATGTTCCTTCTGCCATGCCATCTCTTTCATGGAGGATTATAAAACAAAATAAGCCTTTTTTTTGTTAAGTTGACTATTGTTGGGTATTTGGTCACAGCAATGAGAAAAGTAGTTAGAATGAAAAGTGTGAAAAAACAAAACAAAACAAAACAAAAACAACAAAAACCTTGCCACGTGTGGCTTATTTTATCCTGGATCTTCATAGGATGTCCACTTGCTTGAGAGAAGTGTTCTAAACTGCTCTTTCCCTACAAAGTAGCTGCCCCAACAGAGCAGATTCTGCCTTCTACAAGGAAAGCCTGCCGGTACAAGAGCCAAGTACATTTCAGAAGTATGTCATGAGCTCATTCATCTGCTCACTGTCAAAACCATTTGAATTCACAATGCAGCCAATGTGACAATCTTCATGCTTCACCTTGAATCCTCAGTTGGTCTTAATACATTGACTGGAAGTCAATGAGCTTGTGTAGGGGACTGTGTTTGATTTGCTGTGGGATACTGAGAAGTTTACATCTATTCCTTTGGATTGAGATGAATCAGATGTGTAAAAGGGTAGACTAAGATCATCTCTAAGGTATCTTCCAGTTTTGACCTACCATTGTGTACTTTGAACACTGGGGAGGTAGAGCTTCTGTTCCCAGTTAGAATGGCCTTTGCACATTATAGTCATTATCCATTTATTATGGCTATGTGTGTGGAAATGGATCCCCAAATAATGGTGCCATATATGGGACTAACTCATTACTAGTCTGAGTGTCAACCCAGCTGTAGCTGGTGACATTGAAACAGAGCAAGGCTCATGCTGTTTCCCGGTCCTCTGCTGTTTAGATACTTTTGATGATGAAGATTCTGATTATCTCTTTATTTTTTCAGAAAAAGAATGAAAATCCTTCTAAAATCTTCTAGTGATTTCCATGTGAAGTTGGTGATATTTAAGGAGGACACCCTTCAGTTTAAAGTCTATCTTTCAATTAGTAATTATTCTCAGCTGACATTCCTGCCTCTAGTCATTGTCATTTTGTGGTTTTTCTCTCTGGCTTTATATTACTAGTTGTCTATCACTTTAATCCCATTTATATTTCCAATCTCCATAGCACCTGGGTACCTTGGCAATCAGATTTTGTATTTTCACAGGAAGCAGATTGAGAGAGGCAAAGGAAGTGTCAGTGCTAAATGAATCATGAGCTAGCTTCAGCATGTATGTTTGAGGCAGTTTGGAATGTTACATATTTTTTAAAGGAGCTCCAAGATTTTGAGAATTTTTCCTTTGCATACAACTTTTCAGTTGGATATCTCCCTTTATGATCACACAGAGGTGGTGAGGTGACAGAAACATGAATGTGTCTCAGTATAAAGACACTGTAGGAGGTAGGCCTGCACTTGAGGATCTACCTTTATAGTTCTGACAGTAGGAAGAGGGAAGAGAAGAAGAAAGCAAGCAGCATTCAGAGAATCCTATGCATGGTATATAAACCACATTGTGCTTTACAACTTTTACATAAGTTGAAAATTATGTTAAAATAAAAAGAAATGAAAGAAAAAAACATGTCCTTCTAGGCACAAATATATTTTCTGCAATGTTTTAGGGAAAACTGTGCTTATACTGGCGGGTTACTGATGGAAGCAGTTAAGGAATCTCTCCCTGGATCAGGTTACAGAGGTCTGGTTTAAGATATCTTGAATGACTATTGAGCATGATACTCATTTGGGTTTCATTCAGTAGAGAGAAAGAACACTGGAGGAGTTGGTGGAAAGAGGATGATACTACTTTCTCATTCTGTGTTTTCTATTCCATTTTCTGATACTACCACCCTCTCCTTACCAGACATAAACCCCGAGTTGAAAATATCTTTATATATTCCTTCATTCATCTGTCTACTGATTTCTAAAAGCTTTCTCTAAGGAGTATTTTGAATTCTCTTACACCTGCCACATGCCTCCATTTTTTCATGAGGGTAAATTCAGTCATCTCCTAGGAACTTACCTACTGTAGTGTTTACCTTCTCTTCAGTTCCACGTGCAGTGATGTTGGTGATCCTAAAATAGAAACTTGTAGTTCATATTATTTCTCAAAAAACACGAAGGAAGTTTATACCTGGCTATCTACATGTAGAGCAAAAGTAGTTCTGCGTATCTTACCCTATACAAATGGATAAGAAACTTGAGTTTGACTTTGAAACTGTCACAAGGAAATATATACATAAAACACTTCAATGTATGATCCTTTCTGAAAGGGGTTGTGACAACACAAAAACAATCCCCAAAACTGACAAATGGGAGTAGATGAAATTAAATTTCTCCTGAACAGATAGAAATCAGTCACTAAAGCAAGGAGACAAAATAAAGAATGGGAATTTGTTTTTGCCAGTAATAATTCAGACAGGGTACTAGTATCTAGAATATGTTATTAACAGCAAAGTTTAGACACAAATAACCAAGTCATTCAAACAATAAATTAGCCACTGACCCAAATTAGTTGTTCTCAAAACAGACTAGAAATATTTGAAAAATGTTCAACATCTATAGCTTCCAGAGAATTGCAGATGAAAACTGCCTTTTGATTCCATGTCACCACAGTCACAATGGTTGTCATCAAGAAAATCAAAGGCACTGGCAGTGTTGGCACATGCCTTTAATCCCAGCACTTGGAAGGCAGAGGCAGGTAGATCTCTGTGAGTTCCAGGCCAGCCTTGCATGCACAGTTAGTTCTAGGATGTTTAAGGCTACACAAAGAAACCATGTCTCAGAAAAAATAAAGGGAGTAGGGGGAGCAAGGAAGGAAGAAAGAAGAAGAAAGAAAACCAAGAGCAATCAATTCAGAAGGTATCTACATCAGACTCCCTTCTCCCAAGGCTCAGAGATCATTCTGAAGAGGAGACAAAAAAACTGTAAGATCCAGAGGTGGTAGATGAGTAGAGGAAGACAGTCTTCTGGCTATAGAAGCTGATGCATATATTAAAAACTCACAGTGGTTGTGACATCATGTGTATGATCTGCACGAGCTAAATCTTGACAAAATTCCCAGGCTAGACAGAGGAGTTGGATATGAAGTCCTACCCCTAACTAAGAAGCTATTGGTAGTTGAAGTTGCTGGGAAAGAATCAGTTTTCTGTAAGAGTGTTGCCTTGGTAGCTCTGATCATGTTTCAGTAGAAGGTCACACATTCAAAAATTTATGGGCAGCACAAATTTTACTTGACTTTTTTTTAACTAAGGATATGAACATAGGTGGGTAGGGAACAGAGATGGACCTGAAAGAAGTTGAGAGAGAGGGTAAATATGACTAAAACACTAAAAGAACTAGTCAAAATAAGAGAAAAAAAGTGGAGATAACGAAACCTTATTTCCCGCTGGTGGGATTGTAAATGTTTATATCAAGTGTGAATGTCAAAGTGGTGGTCCTTTAAAAAGCTAATGGACCATGTGACCTAGTCACACTACTCATGAGTGTATACCTGATAGACTCAACATCAACATACCATGATATACTTGCAAATATATGTTCACTGCTGCAGTGTTCACAATAGCTAAGAAATGGAATTCATCAGCAGATAACTGGACAAACAAAATGTGGTACATACACATGATTAAATTTTATTTATATGTGAAGGAAAATAAGTCATGACATTTTCAAGAAAATGGAGAGAACTAGAGATTACTGTGTTAGGTGAAATTGGGCAAACACAGACAAAAGCATTTTGTTATTGTTGTTGTTTTCTTATATGTGGACTCAAAACTTAAATATATGTACACATATACATAAACACATGCATATTTCTAAATGTATGCAGATCATGAAAGTGGAATAAGGATCATGAGAAGAGAGGGAGAAAGCTCCAAGGAGGGAAGAGGGAGGGTAGGAGAGGGTAACAATACACATGAAGTGAAAGCAGAAGTGAGGGATACTTAGGGCCAGGAAGGGGAGCTGATAGAAGTGGTCAGGTAAAGCAAGGGTGAGTACTAGTTGTTGGGATGAGTAAGAAGGAAGTACTATGACACATATGCATGAAAAGACCATAGTGAGTCCTATTACTTTGCAACTTAATGTCTAAATGTAACGGAGATAAAATATCTAGTGTACTCTCCCCTCTGAACAATAGCCTTGCTCTATGTGAGCATTGTCTGTGGCCTCCACATTTAATAATATATTGTTATTATTTAAAATCTGGTCTTTCCATTTCTAATGTCTTCTGTCATTGTGCATCCCATTTGTTTCCCTTATTGCCTAAGGACCAGCACTTGGAGCTTTCCTTAATAATAGAAAATCCTTTCTGTCAATGTTTTGAATAAGAAAAGAATTAAATCATTTGTAACCCTTAGAGGTACATTGAAAAAGTCTTCCCTTATAAGATTTCACTATATGGATGTAATTCTTATTACAAATACCAAAAATAACTATTGACTTTTGGTAGAATATCATCTTGTCACATATTGTCTTGGCACACAAAATTCAAGATTAGCTTAAAGTCTCCCCAAACAAAAATATGATGAAAATATTTTAATACAAATGTTATACATATGTGATATTGAATAATAAGTGATGCATGTTTTAAACCTGAATAATCTTGTCAGAATAATACTCTGAAAGATTATATGATCTTTATCATTATTTTTATTTGTATATACTTTCTTTCCTTTCTCATAAAGCACAACCAAGTGTAGTTATCTTTTTATTTCTCTGCTTATTGCCTTAGGGAATGATACAATGGAACAAAAACAGACAACAGGAGCCACAAGTTTTCTTGGCTTCAGAGCCATGGGCATTAGGATATTTGGGTAGTAGAAATTGCTTAGACGTAGGGTAAATTTGGCAGAACACAGAAAATATAACTGTCTTTCTTCTTTCTAGACCTTTATCAAGAAATGATTTCTCTGATTGAAGGAAGAATACTGAAGCAGAAGTGATAGAGTTTGTTAGACCTTGATGAGTTCCAATGTTATATTCTCCTACCTCTCTGGATTGAGCCTCATGAGTCTAAAGGCTCCAGCCTTGTGATGGCTGGCTGCAGGGCTCTAAGAAGGTGAACCAGTCCAGGGAGTAGCAGTCAGCTTTATAGATACACATGTCCAAGGTTGACAGAGGACTAACAGTATTAGACTTGGGTATTCAAGAATGACCTAAAAGGCTTCTGATGATCCACGGTGATCTGCCTTTGCCAATGAACAATGAACAGGCACCTAAGCAGATGACTCTGGGGAGTAAATCCCTAGGACAAGGGCTCATCCAACATGTGTGTAGCCTTTCAGTAACATATACTCTGTAGAACTTTGGTGATGCAGTAACTCACTTCCCAAACACTCATATAATTTCAGTACTTTGTTTAGAGACAACTGTATTATGCAGTACATGTCTCTTAATCAGTACACATTTCTGTCTGTTTCCAGATAGAGCTGGGTTCTATCTTCTTTATACTGAACTGAGTTAGAGAAGAATTTAAAAGGATATTTCATACATAAATTTGTATGCTTAATGTTCTACCTCCTATGTACATATAATACCAGTTTCCAAGAGCCCACAGTCTATTTTCAGATGTTGGCTGTTGGACCACACAATTTTTAGAACAGTGGCATATAGCATGAGAAACACACAAATAAGCTAACCAGCTAATTTGAAAAGGCTGGATAAATTCCAATCTGTCTATTTTATGAATTCATAGGTGAAGTTCAACAGATGTTGAGGAGAAGCTGACCTTGTTGTAGAAGTGACTAGAGTCCTGATTTCCTGCCTCCTCCCAGATCAGGGTCTTTTTAATGGACTGGAGTGGTAGCGTTGGGACTTTTCCTCTTCTACACTTAAGCTATGCTTACCAATAGTTACGGTTTATCCCAACTAGCCTCTGGAAGAAATGTTAGGACATTTTCTTTGGTCTCAAGCCAAGTTCTGGAGCAAAGTTGAAGACCTGTATTTCTAGAAAGTTCTCTGTTGTTGATATTATTATTGGCCCAAGAACCACATTTTGAGAATCATTGTTCTAGGTGTTTGTTATATAAAAGGACTGAGACAGTTTTAGATGGGCAGCAGAGGAAGAAAGGGTGAATGTGTAGACAACTCCTAGACTACTTGCCACTGCTTTATGGGGAATTCCGAGACCCCCTCAATTGGATGACTTCTATGGCTCCCCAGGAATCATGTGTTTTGTTTCTGCTCACCACTGTAGAATTTGAGGGTTGTGGAAACTGGAATTGTGTCTGCATAATTCATAGCTGAATTCAAAATTCTAACTTGAAACAAAATAGATGAGGACTGCTGATTGATTTCCTGACTGTAGAAGGAAAGGATGTGTTGAAAAATACTTTCCTACTCCTTATGATTGTTTTTCATTGGATGGACTTTTCACTGCAGTCATACTTAAGGCATTTTTCCACTCCTCTCTTGACCTTAACCATGAGAGGAGGTATAGGTATGAGACATGGAAGGACATATATTGTCCTACCTTCTTAGGAACCTGCCTACCCATAGGAAGCCAGGATTAGTGTATTATGCTCTGGCTTTCGAACAATGTCTACTCTAGGGAAAGCTCAGGCCAGTGTTCAGAATTACGAAGATTTTTCTTGGTATATGTCTTTTATATTTCCTCATTTCAAATTTTATCAATAATAAAGATGCTTAAAATCTCTGTCTTACATTTTGTTTAATGTTTTAATTAGTTCAGGTCATGGGTAGAGATGAGAAATGATTATTAATAGGTTTCCATATCTTAACATAAGGTGTGAGATTTTTTTTTTCTAAGTTGGAAGTAGCATAACACAGAACTTTTGAAAAAAATGTCTCACAAGGATCTAACATTATTAGAGTTAGCAATCTGGCAAACATTTGTTGAATGTCTGCTCAGTTCAAAGGACAGTATTTGAAACTGTGAGCCTACCGATATGAGAAAGAGCATTTCCAGGCCTGTGAGAACTGACAGTCTATCGGGGAAGATAGGTACACATATAAACAACTCCCACGCATAGGCATTTGATGGTAAGTGCTTTCATCAGGGAATAAACAGCATACAATATAGTTTTGGGAGAGAGAGACTCATTAGAGATAAGAATATTAGGAGAACTTGGAGAAAGTGAGACATTTTGTCTCAGCCTTAAAGAATCATTTACGTTAGGATACAAATGAGGGAAGACTCCGTAGGTGATAAGGAAGGTGGCACAGGAAAGATGCCTGAATTCTAATCCCTGGAATACAAGGGAAGGCTTTGGATATGCTCATTAGACCCTCTGCATAAGTGAGACAGTCGTGTAGCTTGATCTGCTTAAGGGGCTCCCTGGCAGTAGGATCAGGATCCATCCCTGGTGCATGAGCAGACTTTTTGGGGCCCACTATCTATGGTGGGATGTCTTGCACAGCCTTGAGGTTAAGGAAGGGGCTTGAACCTGCCCCTACTGAATGTACCAGGCTCTACTGACTCCCAATGGGAGGCTTGATCTTCTTGTAGGAGGGAAGTGGAGGTGGGTTGTGGGGGGAAGGCTAGAGGGGTGGGAGGAGGGAAGAGAGGGATCTGTGATTGGTATGCAAAAAAAAAAAAATAAAACATTCTTAATAAAGAATAGAAAAAGGATCCTAACTAGACTGAGGGCTGATCATGGCAACTATTCCTTAAGGAGGTTACAGGCCAGCAGTTGGTGTGGGGTGAACTGAGGGAGCAAACTGTCCTGTCTGAGCTGATATGAAGATTTCTTCCCATTTAAGTCCTCTAGAATTACTCCTTACATACTGGTGTCTTCCTCTTCTCCCATATTCATTATCTAGACTACACTTTGCTGTGAAATAATGCTTTTGTACATTGGTTTAATAAATGCTGATTGGCCAGTAGCAAGGCAGGAAGTATAGGCAGGATAAGCAGACAAGGAGAATTCTGGGAAGAGGAAGGCTCACCATCCCACCGTCCAGGGAGCAGCATGTAATGGCACACAGGTAGAGCCACGGAACATGTGGTGACATATAGATTAACAGAAATGGGCTGAGTCTAAGTGTAAGAGCTAGTGAGTGGTAGGCCTGAGCTAGTGGCTGAGTAGTTTTGATTAATATAAGCTTCTGAGTGATGATTTTATAAGTGGCTGCTGGGTCCGTGGGGCTGGGCAGGACTGGAGAAAACTTCAACTATAACACTTAATTATTTCATGTAGTCCTCAGCTTAAAATATTTTGTTAAATTTATTTTATTTTATGTGTTTGAGTGTTTTGCCATATATATATACATATGTATATACATATATATGTACCACATGTATCCCTGGTAACTGTGGAGGTCAGAGAAGTAAGCTGATTTCCTTGGAACTAGAGTAACAGATGATTGTGAGCTACCATGTTGGTGCTGTGAACTAATCCTGGATCTTCTGAAAGAGCAACAAATACTCTTAACCACTAACTCATCTTTCTAGACCCAAGTTGCCAACTTTTTACCAAATAATTCTTTTCTGAATAATTCATGTAAGTGGGATCTAGAAGCTTTAGCATATAAATACGTTATTGAATGTGTGCTTCTTACTATTGAGTAGGGTAAGATATATTTCTCTGGTTCACCATCACCCAGTTCTTCTCCAAGTTCATGGTGATGTATTAATACAAAGGTTTGAAAAAGTGACATTACATAGGGCCTATATGTGATCAGAATTACACATCCCACAATAGACAGGCCTCCAGCATACATCTTTGTTTGAGTCACTTAATTTCCTCGTGGGTTGGCACTGGCTGTTGTATTACTTAATCTTTTCCTCCTGTTTATTTTCCCTCCCTTTCTCCAGTGTTTAATTCAGATGAGGATAGAGACTAAGTCATTTCCCTGAGAAAGTAGCCAAATTAAGTGCTACTGTCCCAGCATTATATCTTTCACAACACTGAGCCACAAAATTCCAATATAAGAGTAAGTCATAAGACGAAAAGACATGTAAGCTGCCTTTCATGCTATTTTTCTTCCATGTATTTGAATAAGGTGCTCTCCCCTTTGGATATTGGATAGAAATTTGGAGCTTTCTCTCCAAAAAGAAAAGAGACTTAAGGAAACACAATATAGAGCAGTTCCAAGCAATAGAGGTAAACATTGACAGAATTTCTTCTACACTTCTATAGTCCAAGATTTTGAAGTCTAGGAATGAATACTTTCCTGTTATGGCTTAAGCTGATTTGAGTATGGACTTTATATATTGTAGTTATAATTAATCTAGACAGTACAGCACATTTGAAAAATGTATTTCTTTTTTCTTATGATTTACTGTTTTGTTGATACTTTGTTGTCCCATGTTCAGCTTTAGATACGATTCTAACACAGTGCCCTTAATTTGGATATTTTCTTGGACTTATTTTCTAAGAAAACAATGGACCTAGATACTGTACCTAGTTCTGAAGTTTTAGAACCAGAGTAAATGGTGAAAGCAGTATTGGGTTAGTCTGTGAAATACCACATATTGAGTCAAGGAACTACTGACATTAGGCACCCAGACTTTTTATCATACCAATTAGCTGTCAAAATGTCAGACAGAAGGCCCTGTATAGACAAAAATCTAGAGAAATAAGGCAATATAGTCCAGGAGAGTGGGTCTGAAAATGCAACTTGAAGGTCAAAGTCTGTTTGGTGAACAGAAAATCCACACTCCACAGAGCACTCTTAGAGGTTATTTTTGAGGTTGCCTGGATTGACAACTAAAAGCAGATGACTAGATGGCTTTTATGGCCAAGCTGAAGAGTTTAGGGCTCATAGTAATAAATGGACCTTCATGGTCTTTAATTTTACAGCGAACTGGTGATAACATAATACGCTAGAATGACCTAATTCTAGACCCAAGATTAGTCTAGCATTCACATTCAGCCTGGGTACCTGTGAGGGGTCTGGCTCAGGGATTCCAGGGACATAGGAAGGAGTTGCTGAGACAGAGTGTAGGTGTGTAAAATTTAGCATCCCAGGGCCAAAGAAAATGCACAATCTATTACCAGATCCAGAAAAGGAGCTGAGTAGACACTGTAGTTAGAGGTGATTCTCTCTGAATGATGGACAAGGTTGTGACACCTATAACTAACTCTTCGGAGAAAGTACTGAGAACTTTTGTCACTAGATCATTTGATCCTTTCATGTGATTTATATGAAGAAGCATGTAATTTGTCAAGTAAACAGAGTGTCAAAAATTTAAAAGTATGTTTCTTTAGGAGGAAATAGAGGGACTTAAAAGAGGACCTATTTGACTGCATAGAGAGTTCCCTTTGCGGGAAGGGAGTTCCATTGTTGCCCATTCTGACAAAGGCACTGCTCTCCTTCAAGAAACCACACACACACACACACACACACACACACACACACACACACACACACACGAGCCTTGAAATCAACTAGATAAAAACAATCAAAAGGTATCTACAGTGCAGAAAACATCTTTGGAACTTCATGGCAGAAGACTTTACTGAAGGAATCATGGCTGACTGATGATAAAGGATTTGTAGAGAATGTGGGGATCCTCACTGGTGTCAAGAAAAGGTACAGCAAGACAGAGAACACATAACTGGGTGGATTATTTTTCATTAAATTTTATCATTAAGCTTTTCTCTGCCCTTTATACTGTGTTCCAGTGGTAACTAATAAAGGCTGATAATTTCTGCTTAATGTCTGTTGGAAGAGTCTGTCATTCTGTGCACTGTGACCCTACTGTGTGTGCAAATAATGGAGGATAATTGGAAGAGAGAATAAGAAGTGATTTCTACCTTGAGAATATTCGGAAACAAATAGGACAATAAACATGACTCACTTGCAATGGCTACAATAAGTTGATGCTGAACTAAGGGGAATGGTGGAGAGACACTTTGTTCTGGGTTGCTAGACATGATTTCTTCCAGGGAATGATATTTCATGTGTGATTTATAACATGACATAAAATACAAATAATATTTTTCAAACAAAAAAGAACACAGGGAAGAGAAGGGCATTCTAGGTAGGGAAATATATTGGAAAACATGACTTTATTAATGAATCCATCCCACCAATACTTATTAAAGGTCTAGACATAGTACCTGGCATAAGGGATACAAAAATAAATGAAATGAACACAGGCAGTGTTATTTTTAGATTCTATTCTCTGTGCCCCCAAGACATTGTTCTTACATATTTCTTCCCTTTCTCTCCTGGATCCCTGACTTGATTGACACTTTCTTTAAATAAATATGGATTGTTTAAATCTCTATGAGGAAAATATTGAGTCTTTTCATGCTGTGAGCATATTGTATCACAATGAGGTCATTGTTTGGTAGTGCGTTTTGTTCATTATTTGAAGCTCATTTTTTTTTCTTCTGTCTTGGGGATTAATGAACTCCTTTCCCCCAGCCAAGTTGGTTGTGGTGACTTTGGATACCCAGAGCAATTAGAAGTCCCTCCTTCTCAGCTGCCTGGAGAGATGTCCTGATTTTTATGCTGTCACAGATAATTCTGCGATGGTCGAGATGAAGCAGTGTCTGAAATGACAACATAAGCCCTCTGCCCTGTGTGGCTCACTGCTGCAGGGAGAGCAACGAATGCTACTCCTTCTTTGTTTCCGATTCCTTTCCAGCCCTCTTTTGTGGGCCTTCAACTTATACAAGGCGAATCAAGATACCGTGTTTCTGTGGAACACAAGTGCCCTGCACTGCCAAGTGTCATGTGCGTTCATTTGTCTTTTGAAGCCAGGTCAAGTAAGTTTAGATGAGGCAACACAATAAAGTGCATATTTCACTCTTTGTCTCTTGCTTCTACAGGGGCAGTAGTCAACAGCTGGGCTGAATTTTAGGCCAAACTGAGTAGATGTGATATTGTGAGGGCACAAATCCAAGAGATTTTGTAACCAGGGCACTTATAGCATATCTTGGCCTTTGTCAATCACAGCATCTTCCACAACAGTACCAGGTGTACATCACTTTTCTTTCTTTGGCGTTGCTCTCACAACTGACATTTCTTTTCTGACTTTCTGTTCTCCGTACTGGTTCCATTTCATTCTTGGTCCAGAAAGTTTCATTTCTTTAAACCCGCCCTCTAATCAGTTTCCTGTTCACGTTGATTCTTTGTTATATCTTTAATCCAAGTGTGTGTTCCCATTCATATGCTCTCTGCTAAGTGCAGCTGTTCCTTATTGTGGCAGGAGAATAGAATAGAGATTGAGGTAAACATTAGCATAGGAAGAAAGTCAGTGGGCGGAGAAAGAGAATGGAAACCCCTTCCCACAGAGGCTGACGTACAAAAGAATATGTGAAGAGGAAGTAAATGCTGAGTGAGTGTTCATGGCACTGGGACATAAAAGTTCCAATTCATTGTGCAGCAAGTTTAGGGCTTTTTCTTTTTTATTTATTTTTATTTTTATTTTCTTTGGTTTTTCGAGACAGGGTTTCTCTGTGTAGTTTTGCGCCTTTCCTGGAACTCACTGGGTAATCCAGGCTGGCCTCGAACTCACAGAGATCCACCTGACTCTGCCTCCCGAGTGCGCCACCACCGCCTGGCTCTAGGGCTTTTTCTAATAAAAAGCTTTCTGCTTTTATGTATCCCTGGCTGTGGAGGCCCACAGAGGCTCCCTAGTAAGGCCTTACTCAAGGTCAGAAAGTCTGAGCTTGCTTTGCCCATCAGGGCTGCATAATAGGATGATTTGCCCAAAGGTTACAAGGTGTTTTGAAGGATCTACACTTGTTGGTATTTTATACCTTGACCTTGAAAGGGGGAGGTCTTTTGCCCCTTCCCTTGCTGATGTATAAAAAGCTCATCATGAACAAACTCAGGGTGACTAGGTATTGACCCAGGGCCCTCACGAAGCTATCCTGTGTCTCTGGTTTTTTTTTCCTTTGTCTACATCTATTTCCTATTATTTCCCAGTTTCTCACTCCTCCATTCAAGAACCCTTCTTTGACAGGTCGAGCCTGGTCCCTGACACCTGGCCCAATGCCTTGTTACAGGACACAAGAACAAGAAATCCCAGCAGATGCCCTCTGGACCCCAGTAGATGTCCCTCTTCATATAAAGAAAATTTTGCCTACCTACTTCTCAATATTCCCAGCTAACCTACAGTTCCTATGTCCTCCAAGTCTTCTGTTCAACAGGGTTTACATCTGTCATTTTCCCATAAAAACTAATCCACAGACCTCTATAAATGTCTCATTTTTCAGAGGGTTTTGGAGATTCTCACATTCACTCTTGCCCTGCTCTGCTACTCTACCCCAACTTAGGGTTTTAGTGCAGTGCTTTCGTGCCAATATGAGGGAAGGTTTCCCATCTGCCTCTGCTCTGTCTTTATGGTGTCCTTGGAACTAGCCCTGGAGACCTCCCTGACCCAGTGCCTCAAGTACTGAGAAGTAAGCATCCCATTCCCAATCTGCTGTTGGCTTCCCTCATGTGTCACATTATCATTATCTTGTGCCTTCTAATGTGACATGGATGAAGCTGGCATTTCCCTGGAGCCAGATGCAATTTCCTAACTTACTAGAACATATTAGCTTGAAACTGGAAAAGATAATTCAATGACTACTTTAGGGGAACTAGGGTCCATTAAGACCCTACCATGTGCCAGCTTCTTGCACTGCTTTATTCAGCTTTGGAAGAGTCATACAAGTTTTACCCAAGTCCTCTCTCCAGGCCTCACCACATTCTTTAAACAAACATAAATTTTGTTATAGTTACCCCGAAGCAGTCTGCAGTACCTATGCTCTCTCAGTAGATAGAGTCCAACATCTTACGCAAAAGTACGATAACTGAAGAAAGGTGGGGGGACATATATGTTTGTATTCTTAGGGCATGCAGGTATGTCTTATGAGATGTGTAAGCCCAGCTATAAAAGGTGTGTATGCATGGATAGAATGTGTACAGCTTTGAAGTGACAATGCTTTTTCACTAGGGTACTATGTTTAGCTTCTTTAATTGTGGATCAGGATAATAAAGTACACATGTACACACACACACCACATATATATATATATATATATATATATATATATATATAGTATATGTGTATCCACATGCCATTCTACCTAACACCTACCTGTTTCACATCAGCTGTCAAAAGTGTGTCAATGCATTATTATTTCTATGTCCTATTTGAGAGAGGCTCTTTGATTTATAGGTTGTTGCTACATTTCTCGATTTTACCAGTACTTGCCTTAAGCCTCTCTTTTCAGATATTTGCATTAAAGAATTAAATATAAACCCAATGGGGGCACACATGGGTTTTAATTTTCTGAGGTCCCTAAGGCAATAGTTGGTGTTGGGGGAGAAGCAGATTTTAATTTTATTTTAAGGCTTGAATTCTACTTATCTAGTTCTGAGAAACTGCGGAACACTGGAGGCTGGTCCCCTAAACATCTGATCTCTCCTCAGTCTTGTTCCCTCTCTATCTGACCTAAATGACAAAGCTGTAGACTCTAGAATTTCAGAACTTGAGTAGACCTGGGGAAACTTTTTATTGCATAATATTTGTTTTAAAGGAATGGAAGATGAGGCTGTAAGAGCAAAAGAGATCTGCACAAGACATATATCTACAAAGTGAGGTGGTTTACAACAGCCCATCTCTTAATTCCTCTTTGGAAGATGCAGAATACATTTGAAATCTTTGCCTACACTGCTCTCTTGCTCCATATGAAGTCCGTGGTCCTCTTAGCTTGATACAGGTTCCTCCTTCTGGGATCATAGGGATCTTCAGATCTGTCCCATCCTTGAGGACCCATTGACACTCCAGTCTGCTCAAGGAAGGTGCCTGAGCATCTCTTCTTTGAGGTAAAATTTCTTTGAACCGTGACTCATCTGAGTTTCTTTCTTTCTTCATAGACAAAATATGAACAGAAGTTCAAGAAAGGAAACCTTTTGTAGTGATGAGGTGAGATTCTTCAGGTCCAGCCATGGGTATTATATTCATCCAGGTCTATAGCAAGAAAGAAATAACAAAGGGTAGAACAGAAACATATTATAAATGTTCATTTTGGCAAGGGCAAGAATAAAGTTTAATGTTACTGACAAGTCAAGGTCAACAGCAGCTGTAATTATTAAAGAGAGTAGAACTAATAAAGTGTAATCTGGTATTATGCACTGAGAAGATAAAAAGGGGGCCCTGAGGACAAGACCCTATCTATGGAAGTCTCTGTCTTCAGAAAATGCTAATACATTATGAGAGAAAGCCTCAACTTGGAAAGCCACAGATTATATTATATGCAGGAAGGTAACCATATCAGAAAGTGTACAGAAGCTTGTGCCAAGGTTCCAGAAAGCCACTGAGGCCAAGCAATGTGTGGCTGTGCCCGATTTTCTATAAGGAGGCCCTGGAAGGCCATTGTGAGAAGCTGTAAAGGTGAAGCCCAGGTTGCAAGGGAGAATTTAGGAGATTAAAGATGCTTGGGCTATGGGCCCTTCACTGAAGAAAGCTGAATTCATGGAGTGAATAGGCCCCAGAAAGAGGTAACATGTGCTACAGGCAGCAAAGATGGAGGGGTAGAGTTAACTCAGATTGTGGAACCCAGATGTTTACATCAGAAACCTCAGTTGCTAGATATGGAGCTTTGAACTTGCTGGGTCTTATTCTTAATCTGGTGTGATCTTTCCTGAGTACACTCCTGTTCTTCCTTTTTGGAATGGGGATGTTTATATTATGGTATATTAGAAATACATAACTTATTTGATTGACTGATTGATTGACTGACCGACTGATTTATTGGCTTGTTGGGCAAGGTTTCATGTAGTCCAGGCTGGTCTCAAACTTGCTGTATAATTGAGGATAGCCATGAACTTCTAATTCACTTTTTCTTCCACATCCCCTGGTGCTGAGATTATAGGTATGTACCACCATGCTTTGTAGGATTCCTTTTTGACTATACAGGAGATCACAGTTAAGAGATTTCCTTGGCTCTTGGAAGAGACTCTACATTTAAAATTTTGCACAATGTAGGAACTGACAAAGATTATGGAGACTTGGAAGTTGGACTCTGTGCATTTGCCTTTTGAAATGGCCATGAGCTTATGGGATAAGAAATGGAAGACAGTGGCTAAAAGTGATGTTTGACTGTCAAGTTGACAATGAGTAGACTTGTGATGGTTAAAAGTTGACAGGGTCTAGAATCACCAAAAAGACAAATCTTTTGCTATGTCCGAGAAGATTTATCCAGGTTAGGTTAACTGAGGTGGGAAAATGCCTCCTGAATGTAGACAACATCATTCTTCAGGCTATGGTCTGGCCTACATAGCATGTGCTATGAAGCAGCTGTGCTCTGGACACCTCACTCATGCTCTCAATCCCAGAGTGATTTTGAAATCAGGATTATTTTCTCATTTTTCATGAGACAACTGTGACTCAGAACTGTAAAATGCAAACCCAAAGCATGCCTCCTAATCAGCATAGTTAATAACTAAAAGTCAGAACTTATATTTTGCCATGTCTCATGCCCAAGGCAAACCATCAGATTACCAGATGTTTCTGTTTTCCAACTCACAGAGAGCTGATGTGGCCAGTTTAAATAAATCCCAAATGACAAGTTTCCAGATTTGGACACCTGTTAGGTATAAGCTGCCGTGTTGGAGCAATGAACTGTTCATTCAGATTGAAAAGTGATGAAGGTGAAAGGGTGATGATAAGCTAGAGATGAGGTGAGCCTGAATAGTCTATCATTTATTATGTACATATTTGACACTGAACGGGTTATTGTATTAGCCTGTGGTAGTTTGAAAGAAAATGGCCCCAAAGGGTGTGGCACTATTAGGAGGTGTGGCCTTGTTGGAGTAGGTGTGGCCTTGTTGGAGAAAGTGTGTCACTGTGGAAGCCGACTTTGAGCCATGCCCAGTATCTTAGACAATTTCCTGCTGCCTGTGCAAGATGTAGAAATCTCAGCTACCTCTCCAGCACCTTGTCAGCCTGCATGCCACAGTATTTCCAGCTGCCATGCTCCCCACCATGATGATAATTGACTAAACCTGAAACTGTAAGCCGCCACCTCAATTAAATGTTTTCCTTTATAAGAGTTGCCGTGGTGTGTCTTCACAGCCTTAGAAACTCTAACTAAGACATTAACCTTCCTAAGACTCAGCTCCCTCATTTGTAAAATAAGGATAATCACAGGCTTACATGGTGCATTAAAGCAAATAATGGTCTTGTTATTGGGTTTTTTTTTATGACCTCCTACTATATTATGTAGTCCAAAACATTCTCTACTTTTTGGTTAGAGAGAATGAGAGAGAGAGAGAGAGAGAGAGAGAGAGAGAGAGAGAGAGAGAGAGAGAGAGAAGACTTTTTTAGATTAGTTATCTAAGGTAGGAATTTCATTTCATACATCTCAGTCCTAGGGAGAGTAGGGGCTACAAAGTCAAGAAATTAGTTTTGTTTTTTTTTTGTTTTTTTCTGGCCAGAGATGTTTCAGTTGTATATATCTTTGAATTCTGGATATTAACTTCCTGTGTATTTTTCACACATGACATCCAGAAATTCAGTGGTATGATATTTCATAAGGAACAATAGTCACTACCTCGCTGACTGACATTAAAATGTCCCTAATGCTCGTTTTATCTGATGCTCACTAGCAGTTTGAGTGAGTAGAGAGACCCAGATGTTCAGTGAACTTTTATTGCTTATGTTGCAGTTTTCACGACTGGTAAAGCATTGCAATCCCAGTGTCCCTGTGCTTACCCCAGGAAAGCAGAAGGTAATTTTATTTCTGGGAGTGCTTGGATGTATTTTTCATCACTAAAGAATGAAAAGGAGGTAATTTTCATTTTATTTGTTTTCGTCCTAATTCTTTATGGGATCGAAGAAGAGAGTGTTGAATGCTACATCTGCTTTGGGATTTAAAAAGATGACTGCATTGTTTTCTGTAAACTGGCAAAGCCTTGGTGAAAAAGGTTTAAAGGAGAAATTTACTAATGGAGTTCTGTGTATTTTTTTCTTTCCTTTTATTTCTCCATTATCTCTAAGCTAGAAGGAATACAGAAAATGAATTAAGCCATAGGACCAATCTAGTATGGATTTCAACCCCCTCTATCCACAGCTCTCAGCTGCCATTTCTGGGAGGTGCAACTTTAAGCACCTGAGTCTAAACATTCAGTGTTGGGAGAGATGTGACCTGCACTAGACAGCCATGAGCTGCCCATAGCCTGGGGCATTAGAATGAGAACCTGGTCCAACACTAGGTGGTCCTACACTAGGTAGACCGCAACAGCAACACTGAAGATGCTGCTTGGGAATTCTATCTTTAATTTCCTAAAAATTAATATACTCAAGGTATTCTTGATCAGCCCAAGTTTTGAGAAACCCAACACTAAATTTGTGCTAAAAGACTAGAAATAACCTTTTATTTCCTTAAGAGTTGACATAGAACTCACCAATTCAGCTCCAAAATCGTACTCTGCCCAAGGCCACAAAAGCGAAAGATAAACAACATTGTAAAGAATGTGCTTATCTGCAGTCTTCTCTCCTCTGCCTCAGGTCCTTTGGTTGATGTTCCTTTACTCTCTCGGTATTCTAGAAAGTTCCAAATGGTGTGTTGGCCAGATACTGTCCCTTGAGACTGTCACTTAGCCAAGCTTGTGCTAGTTGCTTTTCTATTGCCATGGCCACAGTACCCAACAGAAAAGAAGACATCTGCTTCACGGCTTTGGGGAGATTAGTTTGCTGTATAGGGAAGGCATGAAGCTCAACTGATAGAGGCAGGACTATGCAGCAGAGACTTTACATCACGGCAGAGCAGGAAGCTGACAGACACGGGCTGGGGGCGACATTCCCTTAAGGCCTCACCCTCAGAGATCAACGTTTTTCCAGCTGAGCCCTACCCTCTGAAGTTTCTACAGTCTCCAAAAACAACGGGTACCACACAATCAAAACACTAGCCTGGGTGAGGGGGCATATCACAACAATCCATAGCAAAGCTCCAAAGAGAGAAGTTCTCAAGTAGGTTGCAGAAGGAGGGATTTACCGTGCAGGGTTGGAACACTCCAATGGCAATCTTGACCTCTCTCCTCTGTAGACACCCCCATGCTAGCTAGCTTGATTTGTTCTTTATCCACAAAACTTTCTTCAATGATCCTAGCTGAAAGTAATCTCTCTCTGTCTTCTGGAATGCCATATTTTTTTCCCCTTTATTGAATGAGTTTCATGTGTTTCTATCTGCTTTCCAATAAGTTAAATATCCTTAGTATAATACTCTGCAAGGCATGGGCATAGTATGAATACACACAAGAAACCAGTTTATGCTTGTCTTGGTTACTTCTCTTGGTTTGATAAAATACTGTGACAGAAACAACTTGAGGGAGGAAGGGGTTATTTGGCTCATAGTAAAGAGTATAATCCATCATGGTGGGGAAGGTCTGGTGGCAGGAGCCTGGGGCAGCTGGTCACAATGCATCCATAGTCATGAAACAGAAAGAAATGGATGTGAGTACTCAGTTAGCTTTCTCCTTTGTGTGTAGTCCAGGGTCCTAAACCAGAAAATAGTGTAGCTTGGTTTTCCCACTTAATTAACCCAATCAATATTAAGCCCTCACAAACATGCCCAGAAGATAAATTATCCCTCCCAAGTGTATCTGGAGGGTGGCCTCTTAGGTGATTTCCAGATGTTGTCAAGTTGTCAATAGATAGTAACCACCACAGCATGAGAGACAGCTCTTTCTCTGATTACACTGCCATTCATATAACCTATACAGTTTATCCTTCTCTATCAAATCACACATTTAAAAAAAAATTCAGTGGAGGTATGTACCAGAAGCACAGGGGATACCAGTGTCAGTGGAGCCTCTTCTGGTAAGAAACTCACCAATGTATTCAACTGTTAAACAGGCTGGTGCCTAACTCCTATCCTGTATTGTACCTATTTATTATTTTACTACTCAAATATTTTAAGCCTCCTCATGTTAGCTGTGATTCCAAAAACTAAATAAAAATTTCAATAACTTCAGTATAGAAAAACAACATCTGGTAAAAAAATAAATGCAGAGAAAAGCAATCATTTTAACAGATTTTGTTTCCACCACTTTTACCTTTGATCTTTGGCAAAGGATTATATGTGTCACTACTACTAAGCTACTAGAGGTAATGGCATAGTTTGTGTCAAAGAAGTGTCTATAATCATACTAGTAAGGATAATAGGAACAGTCAGATGTTGTGTTTGCCAGTTTAAACTTAAGTCTGTGGTCAAATTAGAGAAGATAGTTAATAACTTCATAAAAATATGTTTCTTTGCCCCCTGTCTTTCCTTCTAGCACTTTGATAGCATGACTCTTGATTTTTTCCCATTAGATCACGGGCCTAGGAGCTATTTCTCTTTCCTCACCTTTTCTACATGTGGTTCAAGCTAAATAATTTCTATCAAGCTATTATCAAGTTTATTTTTTTCCTTTATCATTTCAAGCCTATCCAGTGACTATTTTATTTTGGCTAATGCAATTTTCAGTTCCAATTTACCATTTGGTTCTTTGATATAGTTGTAGATTATCCAGTGAGATAGTCTTTCCTCTGATTCCTATGGTGTTTACACTTACTTTGTAAAGTGTAGAGAAGTGTTGTCTAATAGCAGCAATTATAGTGTTTTAGGATCAACATCTGCTAACTATTTTTTGCAATATATTGTTTTCCATTTTTCATATGTTGCAAGTTAGCATTATATCTTGGATGTTTTGAATATTGTAATATCTGAATATTATAATGTAAAAGTTTGAATCGTATTCATAATCGGTACAAAAACTTTCATTCATTTGTTTTGGCAGGCCTGTAGCCTAGTTATAAGTTACAAGTTGCTATCTGCCTCTTCTGTGGGCTGAGGGTCAGTGCAGGTTCTGTTTCTAAAGCCCCTGTCCTACTTAGACCTGTGCCATGTATGTATCACTCAGTGGCCGTGTAATTCAATCCCACCAGCCTGTTGTGGACAATTTAGGGCTGAATTCCATGAATACACAGTTCAAATTCAAGAACAGAAATAGTGATATTCACCATACAGGTCTTGGATGGATATTTTGAAAATGTGAAATGAAAACCATGTTGTAACTATAAAGTGGCATGCTACCAGAAGGTGACATTTTATTATCCCTAAATGTGCTTTCCTTCCAACTTTAAGAAGGAACTAAAAATAGGATTCTGAGCCTGGCAGAATAAAAATGTGTTTACTCTTTCCAAATCCCATCAGATTTTTGTTCTCATCTTTAGTCACAATATTTCAAGTCTTATGTTTCGGTCTGGAATTTCACAGCAGCTATGCTGGCCTCTTCCCTTTGGGGGAACATCTGCAGCATCATTAAGTCCTTCCGAAAGAACAAGGACCGGAGTAGTCATGGTACGCATGACATTCCACCAGCAGGCAAAGGGCCTTTTAAAACTGGAGACTGTGCTGTATTCCAATTTCAGGGAAGCACCAGGTTTGAAAGTGCGTGGCCCTTTATCTTAAAAGGCAGTTCCCTCTGTCCTTGAAGCTGTCCCAGTCTCTAACCTCTTCACTCTCCCCATATGTTCCTTAGTTAAATTTTTAGCCCGTGCCTGGTGGCTATGGTAGTGAATGGCACAGAAAACACTCATGCATTCATGGAACTCTCATCCTAACAGAGAGAGTAGAAGGAAGGCATGAGAAACAAAAAAGAAAAGGGGAGACAGAAAAATCAGCTAATGACAGATGTGAAGACATTCACACTATGGTATGAAAACAGTATAATAAGATGCCAGGAAAACCTCTCTGAGACAAACATAAGTCATGAGAAAATTCCCTCCACACACACTCTGTTCAGAGGAAATTACTATTTCCCTGACTCTGTGGCAGATATTGGGCAACTGTGGCACACAACAGGTCAGGGGCTAGAGTGGAGGTGGTAAAGAGCAAAGTGGGACCTGATGATGTCACAGAGATGGTCACAAACCCATTATACAGCTGTGTGTAAAGTGCTTTCACCTTCTTCTTGAAGAGTCCTTTTAAAATTTCATCTATAATATGCTCTTCCCTTGGATTTGAGTGCAGTAAATGAATGTAGTAAATACAAATATATAATTACACACACACACACACACACACACACACACACACACACACACACTTCTTTGTTAATTCCATTTAATAGAGCCCCAGTCTTTGTTTTCTATAAATATAAGCAAAGATAAGAATAAACAAATAAGTTCATCAAAGTTTATGCTTCTTCTGAAACAGTTTACATACTTTTAGTGTAGTTTATATTCTTAGAATTTTGAACCTAAAATTTAGTGTTTGTTTGATTTGATCTTAAATTCTTTTAAAATGTTTTATTTAATTGAATTTTTAGTTATTTTGAAAATTTCATACATGAATCCTATATTTACATCACTTCCACCACCCTTCTTTTTTTTCTCCCCCAATTCCTCCTGTGCCACCGCTCACTCCCACTCAAATTCATGATGTTTTTATTACACTATAATAATACACACACGTGCCATAGTAAGTCCATTTAGTGTTGTTTATATGTATTGCTCTTAGGTAGGGCTGGCCATTTGGGAGTGGCCAACCTGTCAAGGGACTCATCCCTGGAGAAGACGTATTTACCCTCTCTCAGTGGTCATTAATTGCCTGTGTCTCACGCAGGGGAGGATACATGTAAAATTTCCCTGAACTACGTTGGCAAGCAAACTGGTGCTATCATTATTCAGGTCTTGCTTTAGGCTAGCATATTGTTAAGATTTCATGGGCATGGCTTCTCTGTTATCCTTAGAAGACACTACCTAACAGTAACCTGGTTTTCAGGCTTTTATAATTGTTTTCACTCCTCTTTTGTGATTTTCTGTTACTCTTATGTATAGGAGTTACATTGTAAGTGTATCAATGTGTAGTCGGAATTTTCTTTGGGCTATCAGCTCACAAAAAAAAGACTCAGACTTCTTATTAATCATGGAAGCTTGGCATATAGCTTAGGCTTGTCCCACTAGCTCTTATAACTTAAATTAGCCCATTTATGTTAATCTATGTTTTATCTCATGACTTTTTACCTCGATTCCATCTTGCACTTCCTGGTTCCTCTCCAAATTTTTTGGCATCTCCTCCATGCCTGGATTCATCTTCTCTTCTCTCTCTATGCCTGGAAGTCCTACCTAACCTCTTCCTGCCTAGCTATTGACCATTCAGGTCTTTATTAAACTAATCAGAAGGTGCCTTGGCAAAGACACATCTTCAAAGTATGCAAGAAGATTATTCTATAACATCAATTGGGTTAGACAACACATGGTCACCTTTTTTCACCAGTTGTGGTTTTCTGTAATAACCTACTTAAAAGGTTATGTTATATAATAACACACTTAGAAGGTTATGTTTGATTTATCAAAAGATCTTGGCTTCTTTAAGATGGAGATGTACTATAATTTACACCTATAGAGTTTTTCATCTACTAGAGTTAAAAGGAATGTCATGGCAGATTTCTGTGTGCTCAAGCCACTTTCTCATCCTATATGAATACTTAAACCTCATGTCCAAGTCTCCAGCTAATTGTGATCCTTCCATTGAATTCTAGACAACTGGATAAGGCTATGATAGGCATGATTTCCAAGTTTGGCTATTAGAAATGCTTATGGCAGATTCTTCCACTTCTGTTTTCAAGTCACTACTAGAAAGTAAGGATAAAAAATCTCTGGGAATGTAGTTTGGTAAAGTTAGGGGTAGAGAGCATAAAGGAGCCTTGACCTCTGGATCAACAGCAGGACATTGATTTTGCATGAAGAAAGTGCAGAGTGTACCTTGAGAAGATACAGAAATGTTACAGTTTATATTACCAGCATCACCCTACTCAGTGTTGTCATGCATATTAAATTTGTGTTCACTTTCACATATTCATCTCTGTTATTTCCCTTTACCTCGAAGGTTGCAATGCAATCCAACTATTCCCAATTTATAGAGGAAGACTGTCTGGGGGATGCTGTGACTTTCATTGCTTGTGAAGATACAACCCAAGCTTTGTAAAGTACATTCTGCTTTGGGAGAAACAGATGGATCCAGAAGAGGAGTTAGGACGGAGTTAGAAAAGCATTATCTAGATTATGAATAAAAGTTATGGGCATAGTCACAGTATTAGAGATGGCAGGACATGAGGTCTTAATTAAGCAAAAGTGAGGATGATGATGATAAAGGGTAGACATCACTGGGCTCCACCCACACACCACATCCTCTTCTACATTATCAACTGCTCAACATTGACTCTATTTAATCTATTGAAAAACTCACTGATTCATTCTAGAAAAAATAAAATGTATTAAAATGTGCTCAGAACTGAAGTTGAATGAGAATATTTTATTTGAGGAAGTTTGATTAACAAACAATGGGTAGGATAATCAGGGATTCCTGGTGAGCATACAGATGAATCTAATATTTATTATTCTTGTTGTTGTTGGTAGTGATGTTTTCAAAGGGTGGTCTGGAGATGCATCTCCATGATAGAGTGCTTGCCAAGCATTTTCAAACCCTTGGGCAGCACAAACATAAGCTCAGCTGTGCACATACATACACATGGACCTGAGTAAGTCATGCCAAACAAAGCAAATTTGGTTTATCAGTGTTATCTCTGGCACATTTCAAGATGACAGCCTCTGAGGAAAATTCTTCGGAATTTCAGATATCATTTGGCTACAGCACAACTTAACAAATTCTTGTATATTCTCCAGACTTCCTTTCAAAGCTCACACCCTTCTATTCATTGCCAAAACTTAAGACTTTGCTAAACTCCACATCTTGCTTTAAACTGTCACCAATCCTAATGATTTTCACCATATAAACACTTCTTAAATAGGACGTCTCACTTTAATTTTAAAAGTTTGGCTAATGGTCCTTGATAAAGTTTCTCTCCAACTTCTCCCTAAAAATATCCTTGAAAGTACATTTTTTAAAGATTAAAAATTGTCACAACATCAAATATTAAAACTGCTAAAATGACCAGAATCCAAATTGTTTTTCTTTTGCACTTCTAGGCGTAAATACTTGAGCTTCCTGGGTGTTGAGTGAATATCCTACCACTGAGTCACCTCCCCTGCTGCAAAACACCTTCCACAGTATCAAGAGTAATTCTGGAGAACATACAAGAATGTGTGAGTGTTAGCTGCACATTTGGACTTCTCCTTTATAAATGACACTTATCTGTCACCCAGATGAAAAGTGCTTGGCAGCTAGCTGGCAAACATTTAATGCGAAGATGTACAACACAGGAAAACTATGTGGATGTTTCAACATTTGCAAATGAACAACGTAAGAAATGAGCAGGGAGCCAGTCACAGAACAAGTGAAAAAATTATCCTGCATGCTCTGGAGATCTTTATACCCATGAATAATATTTTCACATGAATCAGAGGAGAATGTTAGAAAATGAAATAATGTTTCTATAAAATCCAAGACATCATGATCTCTATAAAATAGGAACAGAAAAGCTTAAGCAGTAGCTAGTTGAAATTCAGAGACAGCAGTCTGGCAAGACAAGAGGCCTAAGAGAGATAACATAGGACTGCAAAGGAATCAATAATTCAACAGCATAATTAAAATCCCCACAGTAGATGAAAATCCAGATAAGTGGTAAATTGACAGTAAAGTCACGCCATTAATAGAAGACAAACTGAAGCAGCTCTATCAAAAAGGCAAAGGAATGGAAAGTATTAGAGAAAAAGGAGTATCTAAACAGGAGAAAAAAGATACATTTATAACAATAGCAAATGGATGCATAATATCACTTTAATTGTAAGAACTTTATTTTAGTTTTTAAGACAGAGTCTTAGATAGCACAGGTTAACACTGAGCTGATCACCTTCATCCTTTCTCATCATTTCAGGTGCTGGGATCACAGGCACTGGCCACCACACCTGGCTGAAGAACATGAGAGATATTGCATTCATTTGATTTTTGATCTTCCTACTCCACATTTGGTTTCATCCTTGTCTATGAGTCTACAACTGACCT
This sequence comes from Peromyscus eremicus, assembly GCF_949786415.1. Lineage (NCBI taxonomy): Eukaryota > Metazoa > Chordata > Mammalia > Rodentia > Cricetidae > Peromyscus > Peromyscus eremicus. Next base: position 36,662,145 of record NC_081436.1, on the reverse strand, counting down.
CAATGCTTAGAAAAGAATATACTATTTATTTTATGGGACTCACTACTCTTCACACTATTTGTGGCCTTTGGGGTTTCTAAAGTAGGAAACTTGCTAAGATCTATGCTGAGAGGCCAGAAATAAATAATAATTAAAATAAGATTGAAGATATGGTGTATGAATACAACGAATACTCCAGGAAAAGAAGGAAATCATGATGTCTGTGGTCATATGGATGAGCTTGCAGGCCATTATGCTAATTAAATATAATCCAGGCACAGAAAGACAAACATTGTGCAGGTATAGAGAAACAAACACTGCATGGTTATACAGAGACTCTAAAATATCTGGATTCAAAGAAGGAGATAGTAGAATGATAATTTCCTGAGACTAGAAGGAGAGGGGTAAGAGAAAGAAGTATGGGGTTTGTTAGTCAAAAAGTATGATGAATGAATTTTGAGTTCTGGTGCACAGCAGAGTGACTGTAGTTATCGATTGTTCATTGCATATATTAAAATAATGAAGAGAGTCACTTTAATGCAAATGTTTCACAAGAAAAAGCAACCTGGTAATCATGTGTATTTAATCATTAGCTTGATTTAATTATAGTGTGTTAGATGCATACATCAAAATTCTCAATGTACTCCATAAATGCATATAATTGTGATTTGCCAATTAAGTGCAAATTAAATTAAGTGGCCATACCGTCTGAACAGAATAAAATAAAACAGGACTGAAGAATATAGAACATCTTAAATTGTATCTGTGGTACAGTGAGGTCTCAGTCCGTGTTCATTGATGATTCTCCATTAAAAAACTTCTTTTATTCTTCCTGATTTTCTCCTTAAATGGTTAAAGGCCATCTTGTTTTAATGCATGATGATATAAAATAATTATAAATGGTTTTGTCAAACAATTAATGCCATTTAATACGAATTACACAGTTTGTACTTAATCATTTGCAAGCTGGAGACATCACCTTGTTTTTTACCCTGGCCCACTCAGCTGTTTCTGTAGTTTTAAAGTATTGGTTCCAGGGCCTGCCACGGACAACAAAATTACAGATGTCCAAGTCTCACATAAAATGACATATTGCTTTTTATAAATCTGTGCCTTTCCTACCTGCAATGGTGAGCTTTAATTTTGTCAACTAGACACAACCTAAAATTATCTGAACAGGATTTTAATGGCGATTGCGCAGTTACTTGTATATAGGAAATATGCACTGGAATATTAAATATTAATGGGCCATCCTATCTGCAACTTACAGTTGAAAAACACTTAAAACATGGAGGCTCTGATAGAGTAGCATGACCTATTTCTACGACTTTTGTGTACATCTGAAATAATTTCAAAATAAATGTTAAAAGGGGAAAAAAAGAATCTCAAGAAAATACTGTTGGCATTGGTTTGGTCTGCAGGATATTGTCTTGATCCTTCAGTTAACTGATGCAGAAAACCAGCTCACCAGGTACAGTAGTACCTTTCCCAAGGCAGAGTATCCTGAACTGTACTGAAAGTGGAGAAACTTAGCTGAGCACAAGCAAACAAGCGAGCATGTACACATTCATATCTCTCTGCTGTTGATTGTGAATGGGATGTGACTAGCTGCTTTAAGTTTCTGCCACCTTAACTTGTCTAAAATAATAGGTGATAGCCTGAAATTGCGATTTAGGATAAGCCCTTTGTCCCCTAAATACTTTTTGTCAAGGTATTTGATCATAGCATTATATATGAAACTAAAACTTTATCCTAGTCTTTAAAGTGTCTCTAAATTGCTAATGATATATAATACAATGCAAATTGTTAATAATCACTGTTTTTTGCTGTATTTAGGGAATAATGAGAAAAGTCTGTGCCTGTTTAGGATTGGTGCAGTTCTTTTTCTAAATATTTTTGAATATTTGGTTGAACACACAATGTATAATCCACAGAATTAGGTAAACTTTATCATGTTATTAATTTCATTGTTACTTACTTAGCTTTCTCTGTGTTTCCTATCACTTGTGTTCTGTTATGAATTTTGTTTTGACTTAATCTCTGAATTTGAACTGGAGAAGATTTTGTCTACTTGTTTCTCTTTTTATTCCATGTACATTTCCTGCCGGTGTCTTTTACGCATTCCACCTGCTTTTCATCCCTCTTATCCTCTCCTTAGTCTTTCTTGATATGAAATAAATTTCCCTTTGATGAGTTCAGGCTCTAATGTGAAATATTCCAAGTCCTCTTGAATCTCAATGAGCATATTAATTTCATTCTGTGAAAAATTTCTCCCTTCTCTATAATTATTCACTTTCAGACTTTAGATCTTTAGTGTCTTCTCTGTCTCTGACATTTCTTTTCCATACAAGAAAGTAAGAGTTGCAAGCTCTTCCCAGAGACTATATCAGCTTCACTCTATGGTTCTCGGGTGCCTGCCCCTTCAGATGTACTCAACTATTCTTGGTATTGGTGCTGTTTACAACATCCTTTTCATTTTATCTCACAGCAACTGCTCAGTTTTTACATCATGTGGAAGCCACTCTTTTTTTTAAACATCTAAAGAAAATGTCTTGTTTTTATTTTAAATCTTGCAAGTCATTTTACTATACTTCTATATCTCATTTCTCTAGTCTTACATTAATTTTATAATTAAATGATAAAATACCTCAATAAAGAGATACAAAGCAACTTACATATAATTTCATTTTTTCTATGATTTTTATAGAGAGCATATTAGTCATATAATCTGGAAAACTATTATGGATATTCATTTGTGTTGTTGATAAGGAAGCTGTTGTCAGACTATCTCAGATAAAATAAAAAATCCACATAAAAAGTGGATTAAACCAACAGAAATCCCATTCTTGCATCATCTGTCTATCTTTTAACTGATATTTTATGTTGACCATCAAAATGAGCTTCAAAGTAGCAAGAGTTTTGTCTGTCCTTGTCATTGTGTCACTAGATCCTGTGACAGCAGTTGGCACAGAGACAGCTCTCACAATGTTTGGAAAGAAGGAATGTTGCAAGCACTCATGAAGTACAAGCTTTGGGAAAGCCTAAAGTATTTTAGGCTAGGAGGACTCCAGGATTATTACATCAAAATATATAAGCCTCTCACTGTCGCGTCACCCCTGAGACCCTCTCAAGGACACTGGACTCTCTCTTCTAGAGCTGCTCTTTCTTTGAACCTTGTCCTGGTATCGACTCCATAGGCTCTGCCTGCCTTGGTTTGCCTTTTGACTGTTATCAGTGTATCCATCCCACTTGGTTCTTCCTGACCTGAATGAATGAATTACTTACCTTTTGATTGCTTGTGTTTGACTTTTTCTCTTCTCTTCTAGTTCTTTGTTTTAGGGTCTGTTAAAAAAAGATTTTAATAATGTGAATTTACATAGTGATTGCCTACATGGCCGCATTGCCTTGGAGCAGATGTAGATGCTCCAGTTCTTTTTGTTTCTCTAGACCAATTGTATTCTAAGATGTCTTTTGGTGCTTCATTTAAATAGTTCTGGGATGTAAAATAAATACATAAATTTATTTTTTAAAAAATAAAATATCCTCTCTATTTTGCTACCAGTTTGATGATACAATTAAGCAAACAGCTTCTATGCTTGAGAGAAAAGAGTAGACTAAGGGTAAGTCAATAGATAGGGAAACATGATGTCAGGCAAAAGCAGTATTGATTGAACCAGGAAATAATCCCAAAGGCTGAGAAATTCTCTAGCTCAGAGAGCACATGATTGAGCACCTACACCTTAACCCAGCACTGGAACCCTAAACTTGTGGTAATTGTTTGACAAGGTAGAATTTTATGAACCAAAATACTACTTTGATTAGGATTGCAGAGGAAGCAGTCACCAAATGGTCCTGCAGAAGATGTCACACTTATATATTTCTCTTTGTCCACATCTGCAAAGCAGCTAATTGAAAACCTTTTAGAACTTCATAGGGCAGTTCATCCTTCACAGGTCTGCAAGTTAGTCCTTCTTCCTACAATTTTTGTCCTCAATAGCTCTTCATCAGAAGAAAGACATCCATGGCACTAGGAATAAATTATCAGTGGTTATAGTCACTAGAAATGTCCATAACTGGAGTTTATGAGCCTCCTGACATGTTTCAGGTGTATTTAGAACTTTATGCTAAGAACAGCATTTAACCTCTTCAATTCTTTATTACTAGGGAAACTCTTTTAATCCTTAGTTTGAAGATTAGTTTAAATTATGAACCCAAGGTCATATCACTGTTGAGTATAGAATTTGAACTCAAGAAAGTGACTCTAAGAAATGGATCACTATACTTAGTTTACTTAATCATTTTCTCTAAGCACCGTTTACTCCACCTATGTAAATTGACTTTCATTATAGAAGAAGAACTGGTAGGAGATGAAATGTAGATAGATAGACAGATAGATGATAGTTATATCATGAAAGTTGGGACACAAATTGTAGAAGCCATAAAGTCCAACAGCTTGTTTCCTGAAAGCTGTGGAATCAGGAAAACTAATGGTGTAACTCAGTATGTGTCCAGAGGCTAGGGAAGCCTCTGTTGTAACTCTCATTAAAGTTTTTAAGATGGAATTCAGGGCAATCATTGGTGTCAGTTCTGGAAATGGGAAACCTGGAAAGTGGAGTGTTAACACCAAAGGCAGGAGATGGATGCCTCAGCTTGAGAAGGGGAAGTGAATTTATCCTACTTCTGCCCCTTTGGTCTATCAGGCCCTCAGAGGATTAGGTGACTGCCACCTTCATGAGGCAGGGCAGATCTTACTTACTTAGTCTCCCTATTTAAATATTAATCTCTTCCAGAAACACCACCACACGTTCTCAAATAAAGTTTTGCCAGCTATTTAGCCACACCTCAACCCACTTAATTTGACATTAGATTAAAAATCACATTGTCTACAAAATAGAACTTTCTCAGTTGAGCTCACAGAAAACATTGGTGTTTTTTTCCGACCTTCTACCTTTGTCTCTGCCAAGGAATTAACCATATTCTAGTCTAGGTAGGTCTTCTATACAGTGGAATGGTCAGATGTGTATCAAACCTAATTATTAATTTGAATTTCGTTTAGGTAAGAGGTTAAAATGCTTTGAAATGAGAAGACAGGTGGAGAACAATGTCAATCAAAAGTCTCTTATCTTTTCCCATGTTGCTGATTCCACCAGGTCAAGTTCACAGTGTTCCAAAAAGTACCTGAACATGCAGTAGTAGCTCTGAAATTACAGAACTCAAGGTTTTTCATTTGTTTTATTATGACAGTTGTGATTACATGCTAGGCTTCTTGGTAGCCCTGATGATGAATATATACTAAAACGTTCTGATGCAAAAACCAGGAAAAATTCCATTCACTTAGTGGGATGTTACCATTTTCAGGCACCCTGCTAAGAACTTGTCAGATCATTATAGTTCACCATAATTCAATAAATCTTGCAGTCATTGCTGTATTCATTTTTCAAGTAAATTGAAGTTTAGAGAAGTTAACTAAATACTCAAAGATCCATTAATCAGAACTGCAGTTGGGTCAGAAATAAACTAAGTAGACACTGCAGGCTGGCCCTTTCTCTGTTGTCTTATTCCCCACAAACAAGATCTTCATATTTGTATTTAAATTGTTTTCATATATTTGATATGTTCTATAGCAGAGCAATACCTGATAAATGTGAGGAGAAATGTATTTTCTTCTTTAATGTTAGGGAACATCTCAATTTGCTGTTCTTATCAGCAACCTAGTCTATCATAAGGTCATATTTCATTTATAGGGTATTTATTTTTCTTCTGTTTAATATTTTTAAAGATATATTTTTACCACTTTAAGATGTAAATCTGCCACACATGGATATGTGCTTGTGAGTGCAGTATCCATGGACTCTAGAAGTACTAAATCTACCTGGAGGCCCTCCTAGTACCAGGCTTATATTCATGATAATTTTAGGTAGAATAAAGATTTTGATGAGAATATGTTTATTGCACTTAAAATAATCTCAATTAACTTTTTAAATATATAAATGTCACATCCAAATTGTGCATTTTGTAGAGATTGGTGCTTAGGAGTGTGTAAATGTGTAGTGCTTACACAGACTATCATTCACATCAGATTATTGTTTTCTGTATGATCCCCAAAACATTGTCAAGTAAGCCTAAAAGTGAATAAATCTTGAAGAATGTTGATCTGGACAGAAAGTATCTATATACACTCCATGGAAAACTATTCATTTTTCTCACTGATGTCTTCATAACAGATTTCAGAATTTCCTATTTGCTTATTTCATTTTCCCTACGATTAGCAGGACACAAATCTATATCCTGTAGAGATTACATGATACATGCATTTAGCCGAGTTACTGGGTACATTGTGTGACCTAATATTCAGGGCTGCGGCTGTAGCCCAGTGGTAGTATGGCCTAGCATGTAGCCTATTCTATGCACAGTCCTATGATCAATTCAGTTCAGGATACCCTGAAAAGTTACCAATTTCCAAGTGTTCATCTCCTCAGCTGTAAGCCAACTGAGACAGAGAACAGTTAAGCAAGCCATCTAGGGTCATGATTGTGTACACAGTGTAGAATCTACCTTTCTTGAGAATATATTTCTAGTCTTCCCTTTGTAAATCAGTTTTCTGATTTGAAATTTGATACCTGTACAAATTCATCAAACATTGTATGTTCCATTCTGGAGACTTTTAAAAGAATTTTCTTTTAATAATCTCAAGGCTTACAAGATGCTCAGGGGTGTAGGAGTACCTTGTTCACTACACTTGAGAGGTGGGTTGCAGGATCGCCTTTCAACAAGGAAAGGGCATCAGGGACATTTCCTCCTCTCTTCAAGGTAAGAGGAAATAAAAAGACCTTTTACAAACTCACACGGCTGCCTTTTATCAGTGTCATCAACTTCACAATGCACTATCTTTTCTATCATTTTCTCCTTTGAGCCTAAGGTACACAGCCTTGTGGTCATGTTTTCAAATGGAGCCAAAGTGTGTTTCAATCTTTAAATAGAATTAGACGACTTGTTGCCATTACATGACTCCCATCATGTCCCGTATAATTTTGTTTTCTGAGTGGCAAGATTTCCTATCTCTCTGTATGAAGGTTGAAATGTTTCTTTATAAGTCTTTGCTTTCTGAGATATCACATAGATAGTTTGCAGAAGGTTCCAAATTTACAAAAGTAAGGTTTGTGTGTGTGTGTGAATTGATTATCGATCTAACATCAGTGCAGTTAATGGTATGGAGATGGAGAGTGCAGGGTTGAGGATTTCTGAGGTGAGTGAAAGCAGATCAAACCTGCTTTCAATGGGTCAGTCACAGAAGCCACAGCATTCTTGACTGGATAATGGTCATAAAGGCAACACATGGTACAGTCAGAGGAATATGTTGTTTGGATACAGAAAATGACTTATTAAGTTCACTTACTTAATGATTAAGTAAATCCATCCAGTGTTCTTTCAGTAATATCTGACATCATTTTTAATAGCATAGCAAAATTGGGTCAACAATTAAAGGTTTTTAAATTTTAAATTCTCATCTATGAATTGAACATAGTGTCTACCCTGAAGAGATATTGTAACAAAAATAGATGTTATAATAAAATACAATATTAATGATAATTTCAAATATAAAATACAGATGAATTAATTTACAAGAAGATATTCACATGAACAGGCTTTTGGGAGCCTGGTGACTGTGGTGTGATGCCTTGTGCAGCCTTGGTGCAGTGGGGAGGGGCTTGAACCTGCCTAGGCTCAGTGTGCTGGGCTCTGCTGACTCCCCATGGGAGACCTTGATTTGGGGGATGTGGGGATGTGGGGTGGTAGAGAGGGACGGCTGGAGGGTGGGAGGAGGGTGGAGGGGGATCTGTGGGTGGTATGTAGAGTGAGTAGAAAATTTCTTAATAAAGAAAAATGAAAAAAAAAGAAAATATTCAAGATGTGTGCATTGACAATTACTAACTACTGTTGAAGGATATGAAAGCATATCTAAACATGGCAGAATAAACTAATTTCATTTGCTGAAAGACTCAATGATACTATAATTTCAGTTCCAATTAGTAAACTTGTGCAAGGTGATCCAAATCCAAATTTCAGAGGGTATTTTTATAGAAAGAATTAGTTTATTCTAAAATTTGAATGGAGACTTGGATGACTTAAACAGGTAGATATTTCTTCTAAATAGAAGGTTATATTTAAAGGATTTACTTTACTTGATTTCGAGATCTATTATAAAGCTAACATATATTGCATAAAGATAAATATATAAAGTGTTGGATCAATACATATATATACATACATATATACATACATACATATAGATAGATATATTTCAGAGCTAGACTTGCATATGATGTCCATTGGTGTTTGGAATTGGAAATATACACAAAATTCTAAAACATGAAAACTAGCCTTTAAAGGCACAAAGCAGAAAAATGATTGTGTGGTTATTCGAGTAATTGCTTAGGTGAAAGAAGCATGGGTTAAAAGAGGGAAAAAGAAATATTTGTGGGAACATTTGTAGATAACTGATTTATTATTTTCTTAATTGGGCATTTATGAGTATATGCATATTGCAAGGTCATCCAAGTATGCACTATAAATATGATCAGTTTGATGTGTGAAGTATAATTCAGTACAGCTGCAAAAACAAAGTGATAGCAAACTTAAGTCAATAGAAATCAACATCAAAAAGGAGAAAGGTAAGAGAGAGGGAGGGAAGAATGGAAGTAGGGAGGAAGGGAAAGAGGAAGGGGAAGGAGAGAGAGAGAAAGAGAGAGATTTTGAAGAAAATAATATGACTATTTGTAATAGTTGTAGGCAGTATAGAATTTTTCATATCCTATAGAAATCCCATAAGATAGACAGAATGGAGCAGAACAATTGCTTAAAGAAATATGAAGGGAAAGTTCTCATGCTTGAAGAAATATACTGACCTAGAAATTCAGATGCTCAGCAAAGCTCATGTAGGAGACATTACAAAGTTAATGTCCAAATATGACACAGTAAAACTACTCAAAACTAATCACAAGGAGTCCAAATATGACTCAGTATAACAAGACAAAATGTTCTACAAGGAATTGGAAACCTAAAATTGTAAAACCAGAAAAAATATTTGTATTATATTATATATAAAATATTTATATAAATAAATATAGTATCTTTAAAAGAAAGAAATTAGCAAATTTTTGGCAACTAAGATAGAAAGTATTCATTGTCAGGAGTCTTGAATTACAATTAGGAAAACATTGTTCATATTTGCATGTATGCATGCATGCAAGTATGTATGTATGTATGTATGTAATGTAATATATGTGCATATATATCCTCCATCCCCTAAGCTAATGGAACATAAATAAAAATGGAGATGGAAAGATTACAGAGCCAGAGGATGCAAGGAGTGCTTTCAAAGGCTTTCCTCTGGACATGGCATAGCTGTTATACACATTAACTAACAGTAGCTGTGGTTACCTACACAAGGCCTGCACAAGATCAAGCCAGCTCAGAATTCCAGCATAGATGGAGAAGGAACTCCCGAGTCCACATGTCTAGCTAAGAAGCTGTTGGCAGTTGATGGATGCTTGGGGAGAGTCACTTTTCTTCAGTATGTAGTCACTGGTAGGTTCTCTTTGCCCCAGCAGATGATCCCACACCCATGCATATATAGGGAGAACTAAATGGACTCAGTAGATACAAACAAATAAAATAATTAATAAATAAGTGCAAAAGGAGAACACGTGGAAGGGAATATGTGATGGGAGGTCTTGGGGAGGGAGTGGGAGGTAGAAGTAAGGGGTGACTAAGATCACTGCACATTGTACATATGTTTAATTTTTTTAATAAGTAAAAAATGTTTAAAAAAATCTAAATTTACAAAATTTGAAATTTTAGAGTTTCTAACCTCAAGAATATGAAATGAAATATTAGAGTGATTATTAACAAAGAGACATCTAAAAACCAACAGACCAAATGAAAATCTGCAAAAGAAATTAGGAAATATTGTGTAACACACAATGATAACATCAAAGCATCTAAAATGATGAGATATCACAAAATCAGTGTTTAAGGGGAAACCTTTGGCTTTAAATGCTTGTAATAGCAAGAAGTTTAGGAAAATCAATGTCCTTCTAGACTGCAATGTTTTTCCCAGTGTCTTTGTCCAGCTTCAGTATCAAGGTTTTGTTAATGAGTTTGGAAGTATTCCATCCTCCTCCGTATTTTGTAAGAATTTGAAGAACATTGGTATTGGTTCTTTATGACAGAATTCATCTGTGAAGTCACGTTGCCTTTTCATTAGAATTCACTCCTGGGAGACAGCATGCTTATAGGCATTTATCCCCTTTGTACTAAATTATCCAATCTATTGGTGTATAATAAATAGTTACAGTGGCCTCTAAAGATCACTTTTACTTCTACACTGTCAGTTTATTGTCATTATTATGATATTGGAACATTTTGTTTTTGAGAGTACATCCACACGTTCTTTAATTATAACTTTTTGAGATCGTCATATAATTACATCATTTTCCTCTGTTTCTTTCCTCCCTCCAATCCCACCCATGCCCTCCCCAATTTGCTCTCTCTTGCTCTCAAATTTAATGCCATTGTTTTGTTTGTTGCTATGTATATATACCTTTACTCTTAAATAGATACATACAACCTGTTCAGTCTGTATAATACTGCTTGTGTGTGCATGCTTTCAGGGCTGAGAAGCTCTGCCTTCTTTAGTTGTCTCTAGTTCTTTGTCTAGATTTGGGACATGGCTGTTGCCCTCCCATTTGTCCAGGTCTCACTTAGGCAGTCTTGTTGGTGAGACTTCATGGGTGTATCTTCTTTGATATTTACAAGAGATACAATCTCACAGCAACCTTCCTCTGGTTTTTATAATACTTCCTCCCTCTCTTCCGTAATGATCCCTGAGTCTTAGGTGCAGGACTTGTATTGTAAATTTATCCGTTGGAACTGGGCTCCACAGCTTTGGATTTTGTTTGCTTGTTGTTTTCTGCGGCTGTCAATATCTGGTGTGGCATATTTACTCTTCACAGTGAGTTTTATGCTTCCGTGTTGTTACTTAGCATCCTTCTATTTAATTTAAATAACTTTTGTTAGCATTTTTCATAGGGCAGAGTTAGTAGTGATTCATGTTCTCCACTTTTGTCTGAGAATGTCCTTATCTCTCTTTATTTCTGAGAGATAATTTTGCTATGTATAGTCTGTATAGTCTTCCTCATTGCTAGTCTTTTTTTTTTTAAATCACTCACTCTGCCATGCAAATTCCTGCTGAAGAATTCTTTGATGGCCTTTAGGACAATCAAATAAAACTTTCAGTCTCTAAACATGAATTACACAGAAAAGGAGCTTCCCTGGGGCTGATGAGCTTGCCTCTGGGAGCACAACAAAGTGGGATAGGTCAGCAGGGTATTTTGGGTCTGTGGTTTGCCAGTTCATTTCTATAGAACTGTCTTGTGTGTATAGAACCAGTCTTGTCCTTGAGTCCATTGGACTGCTTCTTGGACCTTCTTCAGGAGGGTTGCTGTTGGGATGAATGTATGTCCATAAAAATAGACTTGTTATTAGGTATATCTATAAGTGTGGCTCCATGTACGCTGGTGGAAGTCATCTTCTAGATCTCTGTGTAGGTCCCTGGGCAATCTAGGATGCTTTGAGCTGCACTCAAGGGAGAGTAGAGCCAAGGAAGAGGACAATAGAACAGTTTAATAATCTGTGGGTATCATGGCTTCAGGGTTGCCTTGGGCACAGACAAGGCTTCTGCTGAGGTATCAGGGCCTTCTCTCAGAGCAGAGTCAAGAGGACATGGAGATGATTTATGAGGCTTTTTTACTGTTGACAGCCAGAATCAAGGTCCTTGGATCTGCCCTCTGAGATTTGAGTGTCCATGGCTCCTGCTAAGACCTTGGTTGGTAGTTTTGATGGCAAGCAAAACAATAAGCGGGCTTGCATCTAAGTTCAAAGGAAGAACTTGGTCTTTTCTGAATCTAAAGCCAGGACTACAGGATGACACCTCATAATTTGTTGGGTATCTACTCTCTCTTCCTTGGTGTTGGAATTTTCTTGGGTTTTTCAACATCTCTCAGAAAATTCAGTTTAGCTTATGAATGGCTGAAGAACTTCACTTACTGTGGGAGAATGCTAATGGGGATCTCCTGTTGTGCTATGTTGAAATCACAGATGACTCTTAAAAGTATAAAAAAAAGTGAGAAGTTATGGAGGAGAATCAAATCTTACAGAAATGACTCACATTACACTGTGGTTTTAGGGGATTTCTGTCTATTTTTGACTCCCTGTGGGTAATTCCCAGTTATATGTGGTATAAAAATAGGAGCTGAACCCCGACTTGACTTCAGACATTCCTTTTAGCTATGGAAGCTGGATTCATCAGACCTTGGAGACAAGGAGAAGAAAAGAAAGCATCAGGAAGAGTAAACCATCATCATCTTTAACTGAGATTACCAGCATTTTTTCTTCTATTTTTTTTGTTGTATTTTTAATTTTTAAATAGTGTACATATGTATGTGTCTCTGTGTGGGTTTGTGAATATGTGTGAGGGTTTCTGTGGACTCCAGGCATTGGATTCTTTGGAATTAGAGTTACTGCTGGTTATGAGGCACTTGTCACATGTATTGGGAACCCAATTCAGGTCCTCTGCAGTAGCAGACTGCTCTTTCAGCTGCAGAGTCATCCTTCCAACCTCGTGTTAGTGTTTTCTATTATAATTCAAAAAACAGATGCTTATAAAATGATGCAAGCTTTTGATTAATTTCCAGAATCTTAGAAGAGGTACTTTGATGAACTTTTTCATTTTGAGTTCTGCTTTCCTGAAGGCTTTGGGGAGATACTTGTTCTGGTATTACATAAATATTGTCAGGAAAAGACAAAAAATAAAAATAAAAATAAAAGCTGGAGTGGGAGAGTAAGTAAAGATACACTTTCTATAAAACATACAGAAAAATTACTAAATATAGAATTGACATAGTCCATGTTGAATTGTTTAAGGAACAAAGAGATAAATATTAGGTGGTTTGAGAACAGTGGCGTTAGAAAAGTGAATACCTGAAAGGAAATCCTTGTGCCACCTGGAAAGAAGAGAAGGCTGTCACATCACATGCTGTACACCTGAGTTTTAGGATCTAACCAATGCGAGTTAGTATCAAAGAAATGCATCATTGGATGCAAGTCCATTTATTTTTTGAAGCCTTTGAGTTCTTTTCAGATGAATTATAAGTTAAAAAAATAAATGCTTATGAAAATGATGATTCATTTTGAGTGCTACTGGTTCCTGATTAAAAAAAGAATTAATTGCGGAGTCATCTTCCCAACCTCATGTTAGTGTTTTCTATTAGAATTCAAAAAATAAATGCTTATGAAATGATGAAAGCTTTTGATTAATTTCAGGAAAAATATGAACGGGAAAGAAATACAATGTGGCATTTGCCCATTTTATCGTACTTGCTACTATATAGCTTTTTAATCATAAATGGAATGATTGTACCAAGAAATTGTGTTAAGGGAAAAATCACTCTTAGAATGGACTGATTTGGATGTGGGAATTGATGAAGGCAAATTAAAGGGACTATGGATCCATTGTCATGATTAGTGACTACAAGAAAATGATTTGGAGAGACACATATATTCATTCTTTCATTCATTCTTCCAATCAAGATGAATCCAGCAGAATATTTGAGAGGCAAAACTCCCTACCTTGCTGGTTTGGCATTCTTTTGGGGAGAGGCAAGATAAAGTCATAGAAAATAAACTTACTGTAGATGGTATTGGTTATACACCATGATTAAATAGGAAGAGGGCCTCCATTTCTAAATAGTACAGACATGGAGGACCTTGATGAGAGATGTTTCTTAGGAAGACTTGGAGAAAAGAGAACGTTAAAAAAATGTGAGCATCTGACAAAGCCTTGTAGGCTTGCATAAATGAATGAGTATCGCAAAGGAGGTTGATTATTTGACATGTTCAATAGCAACAAAGTGAGCAGGCAGCATCAGACAGGAGGTCAAAGGATCTTCAGAAAGGCTCCATTGTGCAGGACTTTGCATGCTAAAAGCAACTAGACAAAGAAGTAACATGACTGAGTAACATTCTAAAATGAAGTGAACAAAAGAGTGACATGATGATTCCTTTTCCTCACTTCCCCGTGTTTGCCCTACTCCCAGGCTAACCTGTATTTCCCTTGAAATCTCCAGTTAGTGAATTTATTTTAACACTGTGCACCTATAAGCTCATGCAAATGCATGCACACATGCACATATGTTCTTCCACAGTGCCTGGTCTGCCCCTCAGCATCTGCTCAGGTGATCCATGCTTACAATCATCCTCTTCTTCCACTCTCATTTGCCTACAGATCTCTAATGTTCAGTCACAGCCTTCCACTCCCTGGCATTCCTAGGCTTTTGAGGAGAGGGTGATGGATTGGGGAGCTCCCCAAAGACAGGATATACAGAGTATAAACTAAGTCAGGTTCTTACCAGTACTTTGTTATAGCACCAATCTAAATGTTCTTGTAGATTGATTTCTACATCATCATTTTAGAACGTCTTTCTGTTATGATTGTATGCATGATGCATGAATCTACTATTGTCCTCTTACTTTTGCTTTTACACACCACACCTCAGCAATCTTTTTGAGAAGTCCAATTGTGCTTTAGGGGAAAACTCACTCCTCTCTTTGTCCACATGCATGAAGTGAGAGATTCCACTTGTGCAGATCTTTGCTCAACTTTCCTGCCCACTGGTTTTTTACCTACAGCCATAATGTAGCAAAGTGATCCAAGCCAAGTCATTAACTGTCCCAAGACTCAGTTCTCCAGCTTATGTCTGCACTCATAAAGAAGTAGGTTAGCCTCTTCTGGAACTTATAACCTAGAGCTATTTGACTCACCAGGTAGAACTCATTACGTTCTCTAAAAGAAAAGTGAAGTCAAGCCTGAGTCAGAACTTGCTTAGAGCTGCATGTCCTTCTGGGCATCTTGGCTTATGTGAGCACCCTACTGCTCTGTTTGTTTTGCTCATGCGAACTGGGTTTTCTAACGCTGGTAACTAGAAGTTCCTGACTGATGCAAATGGTAATTCATCTTCACGACTGGAGCCCACTCAAGTGATCTGCTCATGCTCTTCTTTCTCCATTTACCAGAAGACTTAGAAAGTATTGAAATAAGCTGTAAGCCAGCAGTTAATTAAAAGTAAACACACATACAAGTAACACTGTACAGCTGGATCAGGTTCTATTTAGGTATTTAAAAGTATATATGTATGTACATGTATGTGTGTGACAACAATTAATGAAAAATGAGGTTATGAATTTGAAAGAGACCATGGAAGTGATTTTGAAAGGTTTTAATGGAGGAAAAGGAGGGGGAGAATGATGTGATTGTATTATAATCTCAAAAAGCAAAGGAAACAATAATAAAAAAAAGTGATGGCCATATGCTTCTGACCAGCCTATATCTTGAGTATTTAAATTTTCAGATGGATTGTTCACTATTCCTACAAGTTAATAATAGTTAACCACATGCTATCATTTAGTTGCCTTTAAACTATATGTCTGAGAGTTCCATGACTATAAACACAGCAATGAGAGACACATTCACCTTCTCATTTTCTTTTTCCTCATGGGCAGTTGGTGAATACAAGAAGTGACTGTTCTGTGTAGTAGTCAGTGTTTTATGCTTCAGGACAAGCAAAGATTACACCTGGGGCCAGACACAAAAGAAACAAGTGTTCTGTCTTAGTTGGAAGATATATCAAAAGCTAAAGTAAAAGTCATTGGGAGACGAAGTTCCCTTTTGAGAAAAGGATTATGGGCCATGCAATCATGCATTATCTCAGGAAATACATGTTAGCTGGGCGGTGGTGGTACACACCTCTAATCCCAGCACTCGGGAGGCAGAGGCAGGTGGATCTTTTTGAGTTCGAGGCCAGCCTAGTCTACAGAGCGAGACCCAGGAAAGGCGCAAAGCTACACAGAGAAACCCTGTCTCGAAAAAACCAAAAAAAAAAAATGTATTAAGGAAAGTTAGAATAAAAATGAGAATAATTTCTGCCACTCCATTGTTGAACCAGGATTAAAACTCATGTTTAGTCCTATTACTACTGTTTTTTGTAGTTTGCTTCAAGGCACTAAGAAGTAGGGATTTAAAAGGCAAAAAAAAGGGAAGTGCAGAGGAAATCACTAGGATGCTCCCACAGTTATAGTGTCCTCACTAAGCATCAATGAAGTTGAAAGACTGTACTACCAGTATCCAGCTTGGGTGTTAGGTAGGTGAATCTCAGGCCACGTGACAGTGGGATATGAATGACTGTAATACTGAAGACTTCACAATACAAACAGGTCTGCAGTTTATAGGGCTGTAGATCTCCAGAGAATGGTTTGAATGATGTGGATGCTCTGAAGAGTGAAGATATGAGCAATGATATGTCTTTTCATTGTGTCTTGACATTCTTACCTGGATTTCCATTGACATGCATAGGCAGTTACAAAGACAGGCAGTGTACATGGCTTATCAGTCCTTCAGTCTCACCTCTGCCTGAGGCTTAATGTTGCCATTACAGGTAAGACAAATCACTCCTACTGTTCCTACAAATGCAGCCATCAGATAAAAAAACATCTTTAATTGTCACATCTCTCCACTTTTAGTAATTCAGAGGGCACATGATACCCTAAACATACATGTTGAGGGATATCATTTCAGAAATAAAAATTATTCAGTATCAAAGTTAGAACTAATGTCGATGAGGAGAGCCCCAGTGTTTAAAGCTTTATCACATACCGAGCGCTGTGCTAGAGTTTGTAAATGTGACAACAGTGGATTGTCCTAGCAATCATTTGCAATAACTGTTTTTAGTTAGCTCCATCTCACAGATGAAGCTCACACGAATAGCTATCCCTGCAAAATTTCAATTTATACACAAAGGCTAGCATATTATGAGCACTTAACATGTGCCAGGTGCTCTGCTAAATAGGTTACAGCAGTGGTTCTCAACCTTCCTAATGCTGCGGCCCTTTAATTCAGTTCCGTATTGTGGTGATCCTCCAACCATAAAATTATTTTGTTGCTACTTCATAACTTAATTTTATACTGTTATGAATCTTAATGTAAATATATGATATGAAGGATATCTGACATGTAACCTTAAGGGGGTTGAGACCCTCAAGTTGAGTACCACTAGTTGGTTAACAGGGCCTTATGTAACCTCAGCACACTGATACATTCCTATGTGTGCAAAATTGAATTCAGGCTCTGAGGTCAAGCACTGTTTAAGATAATGCAGCAAGAAAGGAAAGGATCCAGATTTGAGTTCAGCCTCAGTCAACAGTGCTGAAACTCTGCTTGATTCCATCTGTCCCTGTTGGGCCTCGTGGCACATGTACATTCAGAATCTCAGCACCAGGGGCTGGAGACAGAAGGGATCTGTGGGCTCCTAGAGAATACATGTGCTCTAGTTTCAGAAAGAGACTGTCTCAAAGAGTAATGTAGGGAATGAAAGAAGCTACTCAATGATATCCACCTGCAGCCTCTACATGGGTGCACATATCCTGATACAATCTGTATACATGCACACAACACACAACACACACACACACACACACACACACACACACACACACACATACATGCGCACGCACGCAAATTTCTGTAAATGAAAGTTTGAAAATAATACAACAAGTCAAACAGAAGAACAAATGGATGATGATGTTGATTTCTGGCTATATTCTGTCGCCATTCTCTGAGGCTCAGTTTGATGTCTGTTCTCCATTGGATAATTCACCACGGAATCCTAATTTGCCTCCTCAAAACTTCAGTGTCCCAGTTCTTGGTCTTGTTTCTAGAACAGAGAGGAAATCGGTTTCTTTATACCTGGTGGTGACTCAGCAGCCATTATTTTCTTTCTCCAGGATAAAGATAGTGACTCTTCTTACTTAAAGAAAAAACTTTTTTCAAGCATTTCACCTAAAGGTTTAGCCTTTTCTATAAAGAGACTCTATTGTGACAGGTGTTACTGAGTGCTGTTCTACACATTTTAAGCATTATAGTTTTTCATTCAACACTCAAAGCTTCCATTTTACAAATGAGGAAATTAAGTACAACGCATTTACACTTAACTGATTTGTCTAATGTCTCACTGTTGGTTACTTACAGTGCCAGTTTCTACTCAGATCTAATAACAAAGTCCATAGAACTCTTACTATTTCCACCAACTGGTCATGGGATTAAAATCTATAGTGTCAGACTTAATGATCACCAAGATAAGGATTTGAAGTGATTGAGACTCCTTTGTCTAAATGAAGTATCTAGGCCTTAACCTAGTAATTAATTAATACACACTAGAATGCTTTACTTCAAAACCTTATCCTATCCTTTAAGATTATAAACAACCCACAATCACGAAACTTTACACTTCTGGTGTTTCTTAATTCCTCTAAAATGTGCCCTAAGCATGCCTTCAAAGGGAGTCTCAGTTTACTGCAAAGAAGATAAAAACAAATGGGTGCTCTAGATCAGTTCCTGTTGCAGCTGGGTTCTGGAGGAAGCAAATATTAAATAAATATTTAATAATATTGGAATAAAGATTGGCAATGTAATTCTGCATATCTCACCCATTTCTGATACTTTCCCCAGCATAGCCAAATGCTCTTAGATTAGACAATCATTTCCTCTTCTTCCAACCAGGTCCTGCATACTGCTTTGGAATGCTTCTAACTCAAATTTTCATTTCTCTTTTCTAACTTCCGGCCCTCCAAGTCATCTCTTCCTAATCTTAGTACATCAACATCAATCTTATTTCATGGAGGAAATATGAATTCCCCACCCCATGTTGCCAGTACCTGCCTCTCTGGTTCCTTATCCCCTTCTGTCATTAGAAACACCATGTAATAGGCTGCCTGGACATTCTTCTGTTTCCCCATTCTCTCTGTGCCAACAGGCAGTGTTTGACTCTATATAGAACGGGTCTACTTCCTGCACTACTGATTTTATTCCCATTTGGGGACCATTGCTTTCAGATCGATCTCACTTTCCTCATGTACTCTCACACCTTTCTCATATAGCTCTTTTCCGTTATTGTTTATACATGCCATGTTTCTTCTTCTCTCAACTCTCCAACCTTTTTCTAGATTCTTCTTTTTTGTCACACATTCTGACTATTCTATCATTACTACTTATACTAAATTTTCAACATCTCAAAGGCAGGGGCTTCTCAGTTCTAGATCCATGCTTGCATCTCCAGAGCAGTGACTCCGTGTGGGTGCCCATGGCATCTTATCCATCTTTTCCTTCTGAGTCCCACTCACCCTGAGTGACCATCTGGCCATTGTCTAAGACAGTCCCTGGAAGTCAACCTTGTCCTTTTCCATCCTTCTTTTTGCCATTCACAGACAGTAAACTGTCCACCTGCAGTGATGCCTGATGTTTCTCAGACAACCTCTATCTTGACCTATCACCCAACCTTGACTGATTTGGCTCCAGGCACCTCCCGTCTCCCTGCTCCTATAGGATGACAACAGTCTTTCTGAGCTCATTTCAGACAGCTTCATGTCCTGAGATATACTTCATGCTTCAGGATGCTCAGAAAATAAGTCTGATAACAGTATACTTACAATCTCTAGAATAAAATATAAATTACCATTCATGGAATGTAATCCTTATCCTGGCCTTTTCTTTCCATTTTACATACCAACCACAGATCCCCCTCTCTTCCCCCCTCCCACCCCCAAGCCTTCCACTCCAACCCACCCTCCATTCCCCGCTCCAACAAGGTAAGCCCTCCCATGGGGAGTCAGCAGAGTCTGATACATTCAGTTGAGGCAGGTCCAAGCCCCTCCCCCTGCATCAAGGCTGTGCAAGGTGTCCCACCATAGGTAGTAGACTCCAAAAATCCAGCTCATGCACCAGGGATGGATCCTGATCCTAATGTCAGGTGGCCCCTTAAGCAGATCAAGCTACACAACTGTCTTGCTTATGCAGAGGGCCTATTCCAGTCCCATGGAGGCTCCACAGCTACTGGTTATCCTGGTCTTAAGTATATCTGCCTCTTGTCTTTCCTACTTCCCTTGTGAAAACATGATGCTCACATTCTACCTGTGTAAGGACTATTGCTAGTCATCTTTCTGGGATGCTTGCACTTTGCTAATCATCTTTCAGGGATTCTTGCACTGTTGATGATCACCTTGGTTTCTTGTCTGTTACCACACTTCAGTCTAACAGATGCAATGTACATGCCTTCAGAAGGGCATAGATTTTCCTTGTAACAAGAAACAAATAAATCATTAAGGAAGCAACTAGAGTTTCCCTTGGCAGTCTAGGCCTCAGGATACTGATCTATTTCTGTGTCTCACGTGTATTATTGACTTTATCATTCTTCCTTGTCTTTGCTTCTGCCAGTGCATCTCATTCTGCTATTTTCCTCTATTCCCATGGGTAGTAGCCAGGATGGAGTCATTGGCATTATGGTATTGGTAGAAGTATTAAGGCAACTCCACGTAGTTAAAAGGGAGGTTTATTTTGTGGGGTAACTTACAAGTTAAGGGATAGGTTACAGGGTCTGGGAAAGGTGTAGTGCAGTCTGACAGTGTTCTCTGGAGAATTCTGCTCAGTCTACCTCCAGCGTCCAGGATCCAGGAACCAAGAGAGCTGGCAATCCAGATCTCAGGTCTTAAGGGCTCCTGTCTTGGCTCTGACTTGTAGGCGTGACAGCTACCTAAGCCTCAATGGGGGTAGTACTTCCAGGTCAAAGCTGGAACAGCTACCCACTATGTTATGGAGATCTGGAAGATAATTTACTGATAACTAGGGATTAAATGATAGTCCAAGAATGGCATAAAGTCCAATGGGTGGTTAAAGTGTTGATTGCCTTTGTTGTACAAAATTCACTCCAGAATCTCAAGTGCTTCTGTCCAGGCTTCATAGTCAGGTGTGTTTAGTTGATTGTTTTGTTTTGTTTTTTTATTACTGTAATAAAAAAAATGGAGAGAAACCATTTAAAGGATGAAAATAGTTAGTTTTATTCATGGTTTCAAGGTTTCATCAATGGTCAGCTAGTTCCATGTATTTGGATCTACAGTGAGATAGAGCATTATGATAGAGAGGGTATGTTATAACAGGGAGTAGAGAGAGAGAGAGAGGGACAGGAACCAGGTTTAAGACAGTCTCACACAATCTTATCCCAACACTTTCTTCAATTAGGCCCTACGTCTGAAAGTTTTTGTGACTTTCCTATAATTTTGTCAAATTGTGAATCAATATATGATTCATATGTTGATTAGATCAAAATACTTATGATCTGACAACCTTGTTGTCAATCCTTCAACACATGATAAGTTGGAGGATCATTTATATCCAAACTATAGCACCAAGTAATATATAGATATGCTCTTGAACATTCTTTGAGCAATAAAGTTTTTTTTTTTAATGTGACATGTGGTTAGTCTTTATCTCGTGTGTCAGTTCTGTTATGAGGTCAGTGAAAACAAGGGAATTAGTAGCAGAGTTGCTGATAACAATAACAACAACACTTATTAAACACCTACTATTTATTAAGCACTCTAAATACTAATTTGCATAACATTTATCTTCACAGTACACAGTGAGACTGGGACTATATTTAACATCTTTATAATGAGAGTTCAATGACTTGCATAGCTAATAAATGAAAAAGAAGAATTTGATTAAATACAGTTAACCTCTAAACTCTGTGTTCATAAAGACATTTTACTATACTGCTTTCAAAGACTGGGTGAAATGAAAGAGATAATATACAATTAAATACATATGATATGCATTATATAGTTCACAAGTATAACACTACATGATGCACACTGTATATTAATATTTCATTGTTTTAAGATCATATACTTTTTGTGTTGTATTATGCAATATATGTCTATATGGAATAAATGCTGACTGACACTTAGCAAGCACTTACCATGTAACATGTAATCTCAGGAAATTTTGGCAAATTTAGTATCATTATGTAATATAATTATGCTTGATAATAAGATGAATTCAATTAAATAGATTTTTTATCTTTCTGGTATTTATAAGTCATGAGAGAGCTGGTATCTGAATTTTGGTTTCCTAGTACCAAAGATGATGCTTCCACATCTTCCATGTTGAATGTCACTCATAATATGCCATTAATGGTAAAAACAGAGAATAAATTTTATGTACCAAGTTGAGTGATAATGTACTCTGTACATGTTACTGGCTTGCTTGGATGTGAGGGCAGAAGATTCCCACAATGCCCAGATTGCCTCTGTAGTAGCTAAAGAAGGAATCCATGGTGAGCATTATCATAAGGCAGTGGCTAAGAGTTTGGAGTTTGCTGCTATTGATGATACCTGTATTGACCTTCTCTTATCCAAGGCTTAAGAAATGGCATGGAAGAGAGTGTGGAAAAAGTGTACCTGTTGTAGGAGAAGGAACAGAATTAGAATCAGAACATGATGACTTCTGTATATGGCATATCTGTTGTGCACATGAGCTCATAGCAGCTCTTGTTACCGGTACATAATTAAGCCAGTTCCAGTTGGAGACTGGAGAAATGGCTCAGCTATTTTTTTAATAAACATTTTTTATATTTATTTATTTATTATGTATACAGCATATATGACTGCAGGCCAGAAGAGGGCACCAGATCTTATTATAGATGGTTGTGAGCCACCATGTGGTTGCTGGGAATTGAACTCAGGACCTCTGGAAGAGCAGTCAGTGCTCTTAACCTCTGAGCTATCTCTCCAGCCCAAGCTCAGCTATTAAAGACTAGACTCACGACCAGAAATAAAATTCCAGCATGGTTAAAGGAAGGGTCACAGGACCCTACCCTCGGTAGAGGAGCTATCGGCAGTTGATGGCTGCCTACAAAGGGATAGGTCTTCTCTTTTGGTGATCTGATTGCTGGTAGGTTCTCCATGTCACATTGGATAGCTTTATACCCATGTCCATCATGACAGCACTAATTGAACTCAAGGGGTTATTAATAACAAAAAAGAAATATATGAAGTTGTGAAGAGCAGATGGGTGGTGGTGGATAGGTATGTTCAAAATACAGTGTATAAATCTATGGAAACTTCAAAGAATAAATGAAATGTATTATTAAAAAAAAGATAATGTAGTGTTCGGACTACAAAGGTTTGGAGACAGTGGTAATGAATTTGGATCTCCAAACCATAGAGATCTTCAAGAAGCAGGCTTGACTGTCTCAAAAGGCTTGGGGCATGATTGAGGCCATTATTTCCTCACTTTCAACTAAGCACTGGGTACTTGATTAGAATTGAGGCCAGGCAGAGAGAACTAGTGGTATTTCCTGGGAGTCTAAATCACAAGGTTTTGACATCTCTGATTTAAAGAGAAATTGAAATTGCTTCACTACTGATTCAGGCTGAAACTACTTTTAGGCTTGCCAAGGAGGGCCATTGGAAATACAAATCTGCCTCCCAACAATGCTTCAGCTTTGAGATTCTTCCTGCCTTTATTCTGTAGAATGATAGAGCAGGAAGAATAACAATGCCTGACATGCCCTCTCATTACATTTGTAGAGCATCTTTACAGAAGTGATCTCATTTGATCTTTGTAAAAACCCTGTAAGGGAAGCACTATTAACTTCATTCTGCAGCAGGCAAACAGGCACAGGAAGAGTAAGACAAGCAGAAATTCATCCTCCCACCTCCCCTTTTCTCTAACCCTCCCAGCTAGTCTGAGATCTCCATGGGCAGATGAAAGGTTCAGTCAGTGCCCAAATCAATAATCAAAGAGGCACAGGCCAACAGGATATGTCAAAAATGTCCTCTGTTGAATTCGTTTTATCATCACCAATAGAAACCTGTCATTAATTATGGGGCTGGAATTTTAATTGCATAGATGGGTAGGAAAGAATACCATTAAAACCTGGAGAGGTTAATAAACTTGGTCTGGTTATCCTAGCTTCAAAATAGTAGCATCAAATCTAAACTTCCACCTATGACCTCTAATTTGTGTTTTTCATCTGCTCGCATGGTGATGATGCGGAAGAGGGAAGCCTTACATCTCAGACTTCCATGTTTGACTATTGACTAGATTTATGATCCTGGACCTAGCTTTATAACCCCTAGGCTCTCTGCTTCATGTTTTCATCTTCAAAACGGAAATGCTCTAACACCACCCCTAAGACTTCCTGTTCAGACAAACAAGAATCACATGTAAACTGAAGATTTACACCAGGAATGTAATATACATATTAGTCAGACTCTTCACTGCTGTAATCAAATACCTGACAGAATCACTTAAAAGGCTGAAGTATGTATTTTAGCTTATGGTTTCAGATGTGTAAGTGCGAAGTCCTTGGCTCTGCTGATTCCAGGCCCATGGTGAGGCAGGCTATCGTGAAGGCAGGAACATGTAGTAAAGGCTCCATACCTTGTGGTAAATAAGATAGACAGAAAAAGGACAGGAACTAGCCAGGGACCTACTCCCAGTGATCCCCTTTCTCCAGCTTAGCCCCACTTTCTAAAATTTACACCACTTCTCAAGAACAGTACTACCAGCCAGGTTAGAACCTAGAACAGTACTACCAGCCAGGTTAGAACCTAGGATTTTGCAATGAAGTTTTGAGCATAAATTTCATAGTCAATTAATAATATTTCAGTTATCTAGAACCTTATGAGTTGTAAAGTCAATTCCTTTCCTCACACTCCTACCTGATTTCTTGATCCAGAAACAAGTGTTTTTTGTTTGTTATTTGTTTGTTTTCTTGGATGAGGTTATACTTCTCAAACTGCATGCTGCGAGAATATCAGCATGGTCAGCCTGGAATGCTTCTGGCTCAGTTAAGTTTCTCTAGAACTCCTTCTACCAGTCAAATCTGAAAATTAGCCATTGCTTCATGAAACGCCTTGATTGTCTGTTAACCCCTTGATCCCTGATGATTAGACTTCCTCTGCACATTGATATTCCTTAACCTGTTCCTAGTAGCCTACCAACATCCCCCTCCTCCACAAACTGAAAACTCCTGGCTTGTTGCTCCTCTGTCCGATTTTGCATTGTACATTCAGTGTGCTTGCTGTGCATCAGAACTACAGTTTCCCAGAAAGCAAGCGCAATCAACAACAACAAATGATGATTTCTGTCTCCTGATTCAGCAATCAGAATTCAATCACAAATAATCATTTAACTGAGAGTTGAAAAAAGTTACTTGAAGACTAGAAAATGCATTGAACAAATATAATTGAGACTCTACCATGCTTGGGAGTCCAAAGACAGCCTCTCAAGTAATTAAAATATAAATGCCCTACATATGTGTGTGTGTGTGTGTGTGTGTGTGTGTGTGTGTGTGTACACATATACATAGATATATTCTTTGAAAAGAATGCAGAAAAGAGTGATCATCTCTAATACCTCAGAATTGTGGTACATTTGTGGTATAATGACGTGTGTGTCATTATAATGCCATGATTTTTTTAGATACTTGGCTAAAGACATTGTATTAATCTTGTTCTCTCTATCTGAGTAATAAGCACATACCATGTGTCAGCCATTTCTTTAGGCTCTGTAAAAGCAAATGCTTTTAGACACTGCCTGTGTTTTTATACCATTCAGTGGCATAGCCCCTACCACAAATCTGAATTGTGTGTAAGCCTAGATGGGCTAGGTTGTGGAGGGTAATATAGTAACTGAGTAGTTTAAAGCTCATCCTCTTTATAGCTCATATTCTATAGATCAGGCATCTTTATCTGCCTCAGTTCTCTTGTGGGGACCTACAGGGATGCAATCTCCATCAGTTAGCCTCAGATGTCAGGTGAAAATTTACTCCATATTTATTCAGAGTATTGGTAAACAATTTATTTCCGGCTGGTGGTTTACTGTTACGCTCAGCTTCTAGAAGATGTTCTCAGATTTGCACATGTTGCCTCCTTCAACTCAACAGTGGGATTCTGCCATCTCCCTGGATCCCCCTCCTGAATGGAGTATAGTTTACTTCTTTACCAACCAAGAAAATTCTCTGCTTTTAAAAGATTCATGAAATTGGATGATACACACTCACATAATCAACTGCTCAGTAGTCCATGGCTTTGTGTGTGTGTGTGTGTGTGTGTGTGTACATATGGATATCAGAAGAGAACATTGGGTATTCTGCTCTATAAGTCCATGCCATATATTTCTTTTTGAGATTGTGTTTCTTATTCAACTGGAGCTAGGCTGTCATAAATCTCTACTAATATTTCTGTTTTAGCTTCCCACAGTTATAGGGTTAGAAATACCTGGCCTTTTATGTTGTTGCAAAGATTTCCACTCTGGGCTTGTATAGCAAGTCTGCCTGCTAAGTCATATCCCCAGCCCTGATGGCTCAGTAGTCTTAATGGCATCTGAACAACCTCTTCTCATGTGTAAGTGTAAAGGGCTGTGATCTTGGGTATACCTGGACAAGGAGAGCAGATAGTATTCTTCCTACCAAGGGTAATCAAGAGCCTCAAAGGTTGAGTGGCTCGCCCATGCAAGAATGTTTGTATTCTTGCTGTGCAGTGTCTTTCCTCTAGGACACAGACTGCTGAAACAGTCACCACCTGAGACATCACTAGCCACACAGCAGTTGGAGAGAGAGACTGCATGTAGGTGGATTGATATCAGCTCTTAGAGTTTTGACCCCCAAAGTGTGTACATCCCTTCTGCTCACATTCCATTAAAGCAAAAAGTTACATGTCCTGAACCACCTTCAAGGGGCCTAGGAGACACAGATCTACCTGAGGCAAGAGGGCCTAGAAATAATTAGCAGGGGGTAGGACTAATAAGCTATACATTTCCCACTTTGTCAAAATTTGTTTCATTTTCCTTCTAGCATATAAAATACACTGATCCTACCTCTACTCCAAGGGAGACCATCCAAAGTCTCGTGTATTTGCATATCAAAGCAAACACTCATCAAGCTGGGTATATGTGAGAATAGCTGTGTCAAGGATTAAGCAGGATGCTTTCCCTCAGAAGTCTCTTGGCCCCTCAGTGTTGTCCTCATTTGACAGACACACTTCATTTGGCGAATTTGTTCAATTTAAGTCAAACAGGCAATGAGTCGCAAAGCCAGGATTTTCATCAACTCTGCTCACAACTCTCAGGGAATGATTCCCAACAGAGTAAAGAGGAAGCAGTATGGGAGCTGCAGTTCGCCTTTGAAGTTTGTTAGCCCAGGTGAAGGTCAAGTACATAGACAGAAATCCATGCCACCGGCCTTTGGGGCAGAGCCCTGATAGACAAGAGTGCTGAGACAGTGAGGATGGGAAGTCAGAAAAGATCTAACAAGTTCTTAAAGAAAAAATGCATTTTCCAGGTGGACAAGAACAGAGGTGGGAGTTTCCACACCTAGCTGAAAATACCTTGAAATTATTATTTGTTACTTAAGAATTTTTTTACTCATTTTGCATACCAACCACAGATCCCCCTCTCATGTCTTCTCTCACTCCCCACCCCCAGCCTTGCCCCCAACCCATCCCCCATCTTTTCCTCCAAAAGGATAAGGGCTCCCATGGGGAGTCAGCAAAGCCTAATTACATTCAGTTGAGGCAGGACAAATTATAAAATGTGAAATAACAGTGTGGGCATACTTAGAGATAAGGACCTGTGTGTGTGTGTGTGTGTGTGTGTGTGTGTATGCAAATGCGTGCACACGTATGTGCGTGTGTATTAAAAATTGTTCTTTTCCTAACTTGCATAAGAATTGCATTCCTTATGTGATATCTTCTTCCAAAGGAGGCAGTAGGCTAATCCTGAAACACTCAGCTGTTTTTCCCAATCTCAGTTTCTCTGAGCTACTGGGGCTTCATAAACTCTGTAAGAAAGTTGCTTGCTCAACTATGTTCATATCAGCATTATTCGTAATAGCCAAAACCTGGAAACAACCTAGATGCCCCTCAACTGAAGAATGGATAAAGAAAATGTGGCACATATACACAATGGAGTACTACTCAGCATAAAAAAAAAAAACAAAACAAAACAAAAAAACAATGATATCATGAAATTTGCAGGCAAATGGATGGAACTAGAAAATATCATCTTGAGTGAGGTAACCCAGACTCAGAAGGACAAACATAGTATGTACTCACTCATAAGTGGATACTAGATGTGAGGGAAGGGATGACTAGACTGCAACCCACAACTCCAGAGAGGCTAGCTGACAGGGAAAGACCCTAGGAGGGACACATGGATGACCCTGCAAAGGAGAAGTGGATGAGATCTACATGAGCAGACTGGGTGTGGGGGGGTGGACAGGGCGAGGAATGGGGGATGAGAACATAGGGAAATGGGATGGTCAACCTGGAACAGGGACAGAGTGGGAGGGCAGGGAGGAAGATACCATGATAGATGAGGACATCATGGGATTAGGAAGAGGCAGTGTTCTGGGAAGGCTCACAGGAATCCACAAGGATGACCCCACCTTGATCTGGTGGCAGTGGTCCAGAGGGTGCCTGGACTGGTCTACTCTGGTGACTGGTCTAGCAAATAACCTAGCTGTCATCATAGAGCCCTTGTCCAGTGACTCATGGAGGCAGATGCAGACATCCACGGCCAGGCACCAGGCTGAGCTCCGGGAATCCAATTGATGAGAGAGAGGAGGAATTTTGCAGGCAAGGGATGTCGAGATTGTAATGGGAGGATGTGCAGAGATGACTGGTCACACTAGTGGAAGCCCATGAACTGTGGACTGGTGGCTGTGGAGCCCCCATGGGACTGGACTAGGCCCTCTGGATACAGAAGACAGTTGTTTGGCTTGAACTGTTTGGGGGGGCACCCAGGCAGGGGGATCAGGATCTTTCCCTGGTCTATGGGCAGGCTTCTGGGAATCCGGTGCCAGTGGTGTGACGCCTTGCGCAGCCTTTGTGCAGTGGGAAGGAGCTTGGACCTGCCTAGGCTCAGTGTGCTGGGCTCTGCTGACTCCCCATGGGAGACCTTGATTTGGGGGATATGGGGATGCGGGGTGGCTAGGGAAAGAGGGTTGGGGGTATAGGAGAGGGAGGAGGGGGGAATCTGTGGATGGTGTGTGAAGTGAGTAGAAAATTTATTAATAAAGAAAAAAATTCGGAAAAAAAGGTGCTTGCTATTAACATTCTTGCTACTCTCATTAACCACTGACCTTTCCTCTTCAGCCTTTGTGTGTAGTTTGGGGAAGTAAAGAAAAGGTGGCTTTCAAAGGCAGGATGAGAATCTGGTAGTAATTGGTATTGTGGAGGCAATATGGACTATGATAACACACACTACTGGTATCCATAGAGAGGAACACTGTAGCTCCTGAAGAATGCCTCTGGACAGAACAGCCTTAGGGAGTAAACAGTGGCTGAGCGTAAAAGAAAGAGGGAGATTGTCAAAGAACATTTCTAGGCAGGGCGGGTGGATAAGCGACAGTGCTGAGTTGCAGCAGCTTTCTAAGAGAGCTGTCACTGGATGAACCACATGTACACAGACCACTCTTCCCTCACAAGGGTTCTCTGTCTCTCCCCTCGCCCCCTACATAGGTATTGCTGGTTTGTCCAAGGTGCAGTCGCAGTGTATTCTAACTACATCTAATTACATCTATTCATCCAGTTCTCAGAAGAAAGCACTAGAGGTGCATCCACTGCCATTTCATTGACTATTGGAAAGAATATATATATATATATATATATATATATATATATATATATATATATATATATATATATAATTTCTTCTCAGCTCCCATGCTACTGCTCCTGGCAGCCCACTCAATTAAAGGTGTGTGCGCGCACATGATCCTTTTCCTGTCCACCACATTGTGTTTGGCATTGCATTGAAATTTAAAAATAAAATAGAATAGAATAAAATAAAAGGATGCTTGGGCTAGTGAGATGGCTCAGTGGGTAAAAGTGCTTGTCACTCAAGCCTGAGAACCTCCCATCAATCCCCAGAATCAACAGTGGAAGCAGAGAACTGACTCACCAAAGTTGTCCCTTGATGCCCACCCAAGTGTCATGGCAAACACAAGCTTCTCCTCCCGCTTCCTGACACACACCACATGCATACACACAGTAATAATAATAATAAATGTTAAATTGATTCTTGTACATCTGTGTCTACTTTCAACCCCTTGGGGACAGAGGTTTTACATTCCTGTTTGTTTTTGACAGTAAGAACAAGTCCTGGCTCTTAGCAAGTTCCCAATAAATACTTCTTCAGTAAATAATTGGATTTAACACTAGTGAGGTTTACAGCTCCAATCTTTCTCTGAAGTTCCTCTTTCTTTCCTAAGTTAGTCTATATTCTCATTCCTAGGTTTAGTCATGCTTATTTTGCTTATCTGGAAAAAAATCAGAAACAAGAACAGGGATAAGGAGACTTATACTGTAGAAGTCAGTGGTCTGTATCACATAATCCATCCCAAAAAGGAAATGCAAGGCAGTCAAATGTGTTGATCATGTTTTCTCAGGAACTGCACAGGGCATTTTCAACACATTCCTTCCCACTAAAGCCACAGTAATTCACAGGTTGGATATTTTTATTCCTATTTGAAAGTTGAGGGTGTTGAGGTGCAGATAGATGTAATATTTAGCCCAGAGATAAACGGCCACAAGACAAGAGAGTTGAACAGAATTCATGTACAGCAGACATAAATGGTACTGATTTTCCTCACCTGAGTGTCTTTCAAACTCATATCCATTAGGAAAATTCATGCAGCTTCTTGTAAAAGAAAAACTGCCCCCCATTTTCCATAGCAGAGGCAGAGGCCCAGTAAAAGGAAGCATTTTAATTATAAAATTGATTTTTAGTTCACCTTTTCATTTTCACATCTCTTCCCTTACTTTATTCAATGATAAATTTGATTTTAGTGTGTAAACCAAGAGATGAGGAGGGTGTAGAAAACAGGCAGACATGAGCAACCCTAGGCATCTGCTTCACTTTGTCATGCTTTTACTTTTGAATGCAGAATTTGCTGTTAAGTCCAAACTCTCGCCTTCCCATTTATTAACGGTGAGAGGAACCAATCATTTCATTGCACATGAAGGTTCTTCTAAGGTTGTAAAGATTAAATGAGATGACCAGGTCTAGATCTGAATATGTACATTATGTTCCTGTGATATTTTCTTCTTAACTGAACTTGCCAAATACAGACGTCAGTGTGCCAGAGAATGAGCCTTGCTTTCTGTCCCTGACTTTATATCATATATGCATAGCACAGGCATTATAAATTTCTCTGCCACTGTCTAAGACTCTGAGCTGGTTGAGCTTTATAATTCTTAAATTTCTAAAATGTCAGTCTTTTCAGAAGTATGCTTTGGAAAAAAGGCACTTTTCTGCGCTAATACACCACAAGGTTCCTTCCCAACAGCTTTAACATTTTTTTTTCTCTCACATACAAGACCCGGAATTTAAGAAAATGTTGAAAGGGAAAAAATTATTTTATTATTAATAATAGAAATGCTTTTAGGCTACTCATGTGGTTGAGTCCTTGACTTCAAGAGTTCCAAGCTGGTAGAAGTACTTGCAATTTTAGAAAGGAGACCTGTGGTCTTAAATGACAGTTTATCTTGTGAAGTAGATTATCTTCAAAGGTGGAAGTATAATAGGGAGAAAAAAGCCCATGAGTTTTGGAGTCAGGAATGCTAGTTTTCAAATTTTAAACCCATAATTATAAGCATGGCTTTTGAAAAAGACCAGAATGCCTTTTGAATCTTTGATTTTTTTAAAGATTTAGTAAAGAGAGATTCCAATACCTATTTAAAAATATTCCCATGAACCATAAATTTGATATAAATATTCAGATTCTCATGTTGAAAATAATAAAAAACAATAAATAATAACTTTGTCTTTCATTCAATTGAGTGACAGTGCCCTATATTTGAATCCAGCTACATTATTTAATATCTATGAGACCAAATTACTCTTAGAATCTGAGTGTCTGGTCTATAAAATGAAGATACTATGTAGATCATAAGTTGGCCACGCAAGTTAAATGAACTAACTTATGAATGATGTCTGCTATGGGTAATGATTCTAAACATTTCTCTCCCCTTTTTTTCTCTTTCCATTCTTGCTGTCTCTCTCTACTTGTTTTTTCTTCTTCACTCAGAAATAACTTCTACCATGCCAGACACCATCCTTCTGCCAATGATGCCTTTGGGTTCCTCCAGTTTTGAGAGTCAGTCACCCAAAGCCTGTCTTGACCCCTCCACTGTCATAAACAAAGACCACACATCCAATGGAAAAAGTGAGGGTGGGCCATGTATCGTCTCCACTTCATGCTTCATTCTCCTCAGGGCTCTGAACAGGTGTGCACTGTCACCAATACATTTTCATGGTGTTTAAGCTGGCTGCACTGTGTCAAACATGCCTCTTTTCCTGTGAGTGCCTGAGAGACCATAGACAAGCCCATCTACTGTCCTTACTCCTACTTGGCTTCACCAACTTTAATATACTGTATTACTGTGGCCCAATTGCATCAAAGCAAAATCTTGCTGAATTCAGTGTTCTGACTTCATTGTTATTCTCATAATTAACCAAGTCATGCACTGGGTTGTCAGCAATCTGCAACATGGTCATGGTTTTAGTTCACTCGGGGGTGTGAGAGAGAGAGATATTGCAAATAAAAATTGTCAGGTGAGGTATATTGGCCCCTATTTGGATTTATGCCTTTCAAAGTAGCATAGAATTAAGACAGGCTTGGCTTTAAATAGCCAATCTTCTATTTACTGTGTGATTTGGGGCAAGTTACTTGGCATGTCTGAAAAAATACAATGTGTTGCACTTAATGTGTTTCTGCTATATATATATATATATATATATATATATATATATATATATATATATATATATATATATCCTTTTAAAACAATTTAAGAGCCGGGTGGTGGTGGTGCACGCCTTTAATCCCAGCACTTGGGAGGCAGAGGCAGGCCGATCTTTCTGAGTTCGAGGCCACCCTGGTCTACAGAGCGAGATCCAGGAAAGGCACAAAGCTACACAGAGAAACCCTGTCTCGAAAAACCAAAAAAAAAAAAAAAAAAAACCAAAAAAAAAAACAATTTAAGAAAGCCTCGTTTTGAATGTCCAGTGCGTAGTTAGCATCTTATTATTATAATGAACTACTTGAGCTAGGCTACTTAAGAATACAAGTTTATTTAGTTAGGGCAGAGTCAGCCTCTTGTGATGACATCATGCCAGCTGGAGATATGGAAAGAACATTGTAACTTAAAATAGGAAGACAAGGACAGATGCACATGTCAGGAGAGGCTTTTTAACCAGCTCCCTCTTAAGGAGCTCACTCTAGATGGCTCTTATGAGGATTTCCTATTAGGCCCCACCTCTTAGAGACTCTACCTTTCACCATATCTACAATGAAGGTCAAGCTTCCAACTTATGAACCCTGGGGGAAAGCTACATTCTAACTATAGCACCAAGGTTTGTATACACACACACACACACACACACACACACACACACACACACACATTAACATAGACACACACAAATATTTGCACTCACATTCTCTTACATAGATATGCACACATTTAGTATCATTTACTGTCTTCTACACATTTCTCATCTTTTGCATTTCTTGCTCACATCACTACATTTTCTAGTTACTCTTGGAATGACTTTGCATGGATTGTTTAGCTTTCCTAAGCTTCAGTTGCCCAACATGGGGGATACTGACTGACAGCTATATTCATAGGCAGTAAGATGAAGCAACTATTGCATGTAAAGCACTTACCTAACTTCAGAAGCATAAAAGATGTTTATTTCCTTCCTCCCTCATTCTTTTAGCCCAGGAAGTACATGCTTAACTTCCATGGAAAAACAAACCAGCAGGGATATTCCAATGGTTTCTGGAGAGTTTCCAAACCTTAGAGTAAAATTCTTGTCCAAACTCAAGGTCAACTGCTTTCCCCAGAGGCACCCATGTGGCATATAATGATTATGATGATATTTGATGATACCGTTCAAATTAGCTGTTAGGAGAATGCCTGTGTGTTTCTTGACCACACCTTAGGGGTAGGGAGTCACAGGAGAGAAGTCAAGTGCTCTAAAGTCATAAGCATGAAAATATGATAGTGAAATTTTAGGATAAGGGAACTGTTTTCAACATCTCAGTAAAATGATGGTAGGAATCTGGCCAAAACCATGTAGGCAAATAGAGATAAGACATACCATACTTTTCATGGGGCTTTGTTTAAAAATGAATAACTTTTATAATGACAAAGTAGATAAAATTTTTTATTAACATGAAAAATAACAGAAACATTCTTAGTCCTCATCTAACTACATAGAAATTTTATTTTATTATTCACAATTAATAATTTTTGTCTCCAAAAATGTTTAGGAATCAGGATATTTGTTAATTATTGAGTTACTACTGAGGAACTTCCATGGGCTTGTAGGTGAATTTAGGCACTAGATACTTGATTTCAGTTGGAGGAGGCCAGATTTTCAATATTTAACATTTTTTTGTTAAAAATACTCATACCATGTCCAAACTCAAGCTAAGAAGTGACTGGTAGAATTCCTCAGCTGGTTCCTGCAGACCACAGCTTTACAGGAAGTGCTGTGATAAGACATGGGGTTATAAATACACAGTAAGCATTAAGTTCATTTAAAATTTCAAA
Source organism: Peromyscus eremicus (assembly GCF_949786415.1). Lineage (NCBI taxonomy): Eukaryota > Metazoa > Chordata > Mammalia > Rodentia > Cricetidae > Peromyscus > Peromyscus eremicus. Next base: position 36,627,594 of record NC_081436.1, on the reverse strand, counting down.
AACTTCACAGAACAGTGAGTGCAAATAGCACTGAACTTGGAATAGAAACCCTTGATTAATCATATTTTTTTCTTAAATAGCATTAACAGAAAAGAGAACCATATTCTTGAGGTATCATGAGGGTAGCTTCCCTCTTTTTTCAAGAGACACAATCTCATAGATAACTTCTTGGTCCTCTGGCTTTTACTATATTTCCACCATTTCTTCCAGTGTTTCCTGAGACTTAGATGCAGGGAATGGTGTTGTAGATGTAACCATTGGGGCTGGGCCCCACACGATTAGCTGATCTCTGATTTATGATGTTGTGGACTTCTGTATACTGGTCTCCATTTGCTGTAAAAAGAAACTTCTTTAATGAGGGATCAGAGCTACATTTATCTGTGTTTATAAGGTTAAGTTATAGAATGCGACTTACAACTTATGCTGATCTAGTAATGTGAAAGTGGCAGATGTCTGCAAAGATCCATGACCTTACTATTACCAAGTAGTTGGTTGTTTCTAATACCAGGCATGATTTCCTTTCTACATCTATAGACATGCTAACATGGAAGGGGATAATCTCACAGGAACCCACCTCTAGACAAAGAACTATAGGCAACTAATGACTCCTGAGAGAAGGAGAATTGTTCCTTTTCAAAGATAAACCCCTAATTCACTATCTAATACAAAGTGGTCAGGCCTGAAATCATATACACACAAGGCACACTAAATAGACTTGACAGGCTATATTCATATGTTTATACTTTTATATATAGAACAATAATAATAGAAAAGAAAATATCAATTTGAGAAGGAGTAGGGGGCTCTCCCAAGAGAGGGAAAGTGATATTTCTATTCATATTCCAATTTTTAAAAATTTAACTTAAAAAGATTAACAGAAAAATGTTTCTTAATGTTAATATTTTTAGGTTTTGCAAGAATAATGAAACAATTAAATGCAAATTTGTTGTTTGAAACTGTATCACAAATGTAATATGATATTAGAGTAGTAATACTAGCTCTTTTGTAAGATGTTTGATATTGGGACACCTAGCTGACTGGAAGCTGTGGCTCACTGTCTGCCACCAGCAGGATCGATCATGCACAAAAAAGATCAAAATTGAAGGCCTGGCATCTATGGAATGCTGCTGCTTGCACATCATTGTAAAACTGAAATTTGTATGTTGAATGATTATGACTTGGGGGCCATCTGTCCCAGTCTCCACAAGCAAATTGTCTGAAAGAAAAAGCCTCAGAAAAGTCCCATGTGCAGAGTGACACAGTTGATAAGAGATGTCAATAACAGTTAATAATGACTGGTGCTTGCTGAACACATGGAAGTGGTTTCATTTCAATTACTGCCTTTAATCCTCAGACAACTCATCTAAGTGGCATTTGAAAGTTCTGTAAAAATAGAAAAAAAAAGTTGTTTTCTGATTTGACCTTTTCCCCCATATTCAGTGAATCTTCAAGAAAAAATGTACAACTTGATTTCAGTAGTAATTTTAATTGAGACAGGATCTTATTACCCAGGTGACATTAGCCTTGGATTCCTTTCTCTTTTTTTTTAATTAAGGAATTTTTAATTCATTTTACATACCAACTACAGATCCCCCTCTCTTCCCTCCTCCTGCCTCTCCAGCTTCCCCACCCCATTCCCTCCTCCAATAATGTAAGGTCTCCCATGGGGAGTCAGCAGAGCCTCGTACTTTCAGATAAGGTAAGTCCAACCCCCCCCCACCACCACCAACACAAGGCTGTGTAAAGTGTCCCACCATAGGTAGTGGGTGCAAAAAAGCCAACTCATACACCAGGGATCTCACTGCCAGGACACCCTTAAAGCAGATCAAGCAATACAACTATCTCGTTAATGCAGAGGGCCTAGTCCAATCCCACACAGGTTCAACGGCTGTTGGTCTAAAGTTTATGAGTTCCCACTAGTTTGGTTTGGTTGTCTCTACAGGTTTCCCAATCATGATCTTGATACCCCTTGCTCATAGAATCCCTCTTCTCTCTCTTTAACTGGACTCCTGGAGCTCGGCTGTGGATCTCTGCATCTGCTTCCATCAGTTACTGGATGAAGGCTCTATGATGACAGTTAGGGTATTCACCGATTAAGCCAGTTCAGGTACCTTCTCCACTATTTCTAGTAGTCTAAGCTGGGGTCATCCTTGTGGATTCCTGGGAACTTCTCTAACACCTGGTTTCTCCCTATCCCCATGATATCTCCCACTATCATGGTATCTCTTTCATTGCTCTCCCACTTTGTCCCTGTACCAGATCGACCATCCCTTTCTCTTATGTTCTCATCCCCCATTTGCTGTGGATGATTGATAAATAAAATGCTGATTGGCCAGTAGCCAGGCAGTAAGTATAGGTGGGACAAAGAGGGAGGAGAATTGTGGAAAGTGGAAGGCTGAAGCAGGGAGATACTGCCAGACGCCATGATGAGAAACAACACGTAAAGATACCGGTAAGCCATGAGCCATGTGGAAACTTATAGATGAATAGAAATGGGTTAATTTAAGATATAAGAACAACCACCAAGAAGCCTGAGTCATTAAGCCAATCAGTTTAAATAATATAAATCTTTGTGTGTTTACTTGGGTCTGAGGGCTGTGGAAGCCAGGTAGGAACAGGATAACTATAGCTACACCCACTTCTTACCTTCTATTGCCCCCCATCTCCAGTTTACTCATGGAGACCTTATCTATTTCCCCTTCCCAGGGCAATCCATGAGTGTCTCTTAGGGTCCTTCTTGTTAGCTAGATTCTCTGGAGCTGTGGTTTTAGTCTGGTTACTCTTTGCTTTACATCTACTATCCACTTATGAGTGAGTACATACCATGTTTGTCCTTCTGAGTCTTGGTTACCTCACCCAGGATGACATTTTCTAGTTCCATCCATTTGCCTGCAAATTTCATGATGTCATTGGTTTTTTTTACAGCTGAGTAGTACTGTAAAATGGTATCTTAGAGTCCTTTTGTTTTGCATTGTGTATATGTATCACATTTTTTTTATCCATTCTTCAGTTGAAGGGCATCTAGGTTGTTTCCAGGTTCTGGCTATTACAAATAATGCTGCTATGAACATAGCTGAGCATGTGTCCTTGTGGTATGATTGAGCATTCCTTGGGTATATGCCCAAGAGTGGTATAGCTGGGTTTTGAGGTAGATTGATTCCCAATTTTCTAAGAAACCACAATATTGATTTCCAAAGTGGCTGTACAAGTTTGCACTCCCACCAACAGTGGAGGAGTGTTCCCCTTGCTCTGAATCCTCTCTAACATAAACTGTTATCAGTGTTTTTGGTCTTAGCCATTCTGACAGGTGTAAAATGGTATCTTAGAGTCCTTTTGTTTTGCATTTCCTTGATGAATAAGGATGCTGAGCAATTCCTTAAATGTCTTTTGGCCATTTGAGATGGGGTTGTAAACCTCCTGCCTCAGTCTCCCATGTGCTGTGATACAGGTTTGCACCACCATGTCAGCTTCAACAGTTATTTTTAGAAGCCAGAGCTTTGAATAGGAGAAAACAGCTCTAATTTAATATGAATTGTACCATTCTGTTGGAGCCTTCAGTATCCAACCTCTACAACTTCTCACCCTTCCAATACTAGAAATTAGTTGGGCTAACATTTTCTAAGTATTAGGAAGCATACACACCAAACTAGGAATTTGTATAAGTCATTAGAAGAAGAGCTCTTTTTTTCTAGTTCTGGCAGTATTGGCCTATGTTCTCTCATTTATTTCTAAAATAAACTCAAAGGGATAGATATAATTCTTCTTTTCCCTCTTTACTAATAATGCACTAACTATTGGAAAACCTTAAAAAATCTTTTCCTGAATCACACATACAATAAATAAGAGAGGTGAGATTGAAGCCATCATCTTGCTGACTCCAAAGATAATCACTGTGATATACCACTTTTCTCTATAGTAATTTATGTCTAAATGACATTGACAGGATTTTATAGTTTGGACTGTGTACTTTCATCTAGTTTCTTAATCCTGTATGTGTTGCAAGATACATATGAGGTGCTAGGTTTCCAGCTTGGCTCTTGAAGTTGGGGGAGACGAGCTAATCAGTGGTCATACACAAGCCTATCCTCATCATAGCATTGCTATTAACTGTTCAGGACCACGAGGAATTAACTAATGATGTCTCTTTATATCCACTCTGTTTTACCACATCCTACTTGAAGGCTTTGCCTCCTCTATTAAATAAGAGCTTTGATTCCCCGATAGGCATGTAATAGTGTTGTTATTTTTAGATTCATTCCTTGAAGATTTCATGTATGTATACAGTACATCTTTATTGTAGCTACCCCTCAGCTTCCCCAGAACCACCCCAACATTACTGTCCTCCTGTTTTGTTTAGTTTTTTAATTTTTGAGGTGCTATTGACAGTTGATGACTGTTGAGATGGGAGAGTCACTTTTCTTTGGAGGTGTGGGCACTGGTGGGTTTCTCCATATCCTCGTGGAAGACACCACATCTATGTTACTAATTGGACTTAGTGTGTTAAAAAAAAGCATGATGTGTATATGTGTATCCACCAGTATGTGGATGTATGTGTGAATGCGGGTGTGCATGCACACCTGTGGAGGCCCCCAACATAGATAGGGTATCTTCTTCAGTTTCTCTCTGTTTTATATATTAAGGCACTGAATCTAGAGTTTACTAATTCTAGCCAGGAATTAGTTAGGCAGGTTGTTCCCTAAGCCCCTGTCTCCATTTCCAGAGTGTTAGGATTACAGGTATCAGTTACACTTCAGTGGCTTTTACACGGGTTCTGAGGATCCAAACTCTAGTCCTCATGCTTGCATGGCAAATGTGCTGTTCACTGAGCCTCATTCCCAGGCCCTGTGTGCCCATGTTGTAAACAAGCCTGGGTGAGCATACCATACATGGAGCACCTTGTGGAATTTTGCCAGTAAGGCTGTGTCAACTGTGTCAATTCTACCAATGTCCTCCTGTCCCCATTCTACAGAAGATGGAATCAAAATTCTCAGAGTTAATGAATTATGGACCCAGGCAACTTGTCACCTGATTTGTAATCCACACACTGAGCAGTTCACAGAGAAGACTGTGATGATTAAAACACTGAGTGGCAAATTCTAATTTTTAATAATTCAAGCAATAGATAGTGCCATAGATTAATTTCAGCCTTATGACTGAAGCAGGACAGATCAAAAACAAGGTCAAGAATCTACCCCAGAATCCCAAGACTTGGTTCCAAAGACTTGGGAATCTCGCATCCATCAATTGGAATATTGGCTCAGTTATCAGCACCTGAGTCATTTGGGGTCAATTACTTAAATGCACGGCACTACATCTTGCTTATTGGTAAAATGAGATGGTGATAGTCTCCTCCTGCATAAAAGTAAGAGCTAAATAAATTAATGGAAATAAAGAGTCAGACATAGGGGCCTGGTAAGTAGAGATGCTGGTATTTTGTGCTCTCTTTTAATATGCCTTCAAATTATCAGTGGCAAAAAAGTGTTTAGAAATAAATCCAAATTAGAGCAAAGCATCCTGGGAAGTAACAGGAGAAGGAAAATGAAAGTGGTTTTTGACAAATGGGAGAAGCCAAAGGTGACAGACCTTTTCGCTTAAGAAGTTAAAAGTGACTGTAAATCTACAGTAATAGGAAAAAAATCATGCTGGGTTTCGCAGGAAATAAATGTCACATGGTTTTAATTGGCCATTTATTTGTGGCTCTGATTTCTGGACCCCTCACTATGTGGCCTGGCCTTTAAACCACAAGTCTGAGTTATGAAATATCATGATTCAGTTAGGAAAACTAAGTGATGACCTTTCAATGGGATAGTTTTAGAAAGCATGACTTGGTCTCATTTGTCTTATTTTGCTTTTTTTCCCCCTGATAGTTATTTCTTGGACTGCATCTGTCACTATGTAATCCAGTTGGACCTAGAACTGGCAATTCTCCTGTCTCAGTGCTTGGAGTGCTAGAATTATATGTGTGCACCATCATGGTCAGTTCTTGTGTGCTCTTAAATTCATCTTTAAAAAATAGCTGTATAATCAACATCTTGAATTAGTCAAGATAAGCTAGGGATACTTTTGTAGTAAACTGAAATTTAGGAACATGGGTAGATGTGTATTTGCTTCCTGCTTATATTCATAACTAATGCAGGCTGATGGGGAATGACTCCATTTCAGAGTCACTTGAGGACCCAAGCTGATGGAAATCAATTACTTCAGCATTTGACTTGACCATTCACTATGACAGAGAACAGAAAAGACTGGAGAATTGCTTGTGAGTTTTCACTAGCTCAACCTGGAATAAACACATCCTTTGGCTCACATTTCACTGGAAATAGCTGTCTAGCTTCACTTGGCTGTCAGAGTCTGGGAAGCTGCATATATCTCATTGTCTATCTGCCAATCAACAAGAATCTTCTTATACTTATACAAACAATTATTAGAGTTTCTTTTGCATAGCGGCATCATGAGATGACTCTGTACAGAGCCTGTCACAGTGCTCAGGACAGAGGTGCTGTGCTCTGGCACTGAATGTATGTGTCATCTCTCTGGTTCATCAGAAAAGATTTAGATCCCCATCTACAAACCTGATCAAATGGTGAGCACTGAGAAAGAAGATATAAAATTCAGTAAAGAGCTTGTAATATAGTGAAAGTATGCCTGCATGTACTTAACTTGGTCATTAGCAAGTCACAACCCTTTTGTCAAACTTGTTAGCTCTTAGGGAAGATATCAGAGAAAATCAAAGACAGGTTATATAATTAGAATCAGAGATGTTACTTTAAAGATTTGCATCACATGATACTAATCAAGACATAGGCAGAGTGTACTGGAAGAAAACTGAACAAAAGAGACCATCATTGATAGGAAATATCCTGAACACCAGACACCGTGTCTGGAATAGTTTTCACTTCATATATGAATATTCCCACTTACTCTATTATAAATGTGCCCTTTCACAAACAAAATCTGAGTTCTGACAAATAAGGAGCAAGGCTACCCATACAGTTTCCCCACCAAGAGTCCCACATTAAAGTCGTCTTCAAACATTGGAATCCAGAACTCATTTTCATGTCCAGCATTACCTAATGGGGATAGAGGACTCTACCATGAGTTCATTGTCTGCAGAAAAATTTAGCCAAACATTGAACGATCTTGTCAAGGGTAAGATAGATCTGGGTAGCCTTGGACTGGGGTTTGCACAAGACAATCTTCAAAGTGCCTTTCATATCCAGGCTTCAGTGGCTAGTATTTACTTCAGCATCCAGCGTTTGATGACTTGATCCTCAGGGAGTCCTGCATCTAGAAGATGGGAGGAGCAAAAAGCATTAGCCATAGTGAAGTCAGTCTCAGATGCTGTTTCTTCTCTGCTTCCTTTCTGTGGCTCAAAGAACTTCAACCTCAATAGAATCCAGAAAACGAAGCCACAGAGTGATGTAATTGGTGAATATTTTCCGATTTGAAGCTGAAGTGTCCACTCACTCTCTAGTTTTCTTGTTAAATCCATTCAAGCAGAAATCTCTTGCTGGGTGTAATTAAGGTCATTGCAAGAGCAAATAAACACTTGTTTATTTCAAAGTCACTTGCTCAGTAGTCTCCTGAGATTGGTGCCAAGTTCCATCCCTCCCCTAACCCTGGAGGCTGAACAAAGCAGTCAGCAGATTGGAAGAGGATGTCAGGTGCTCAAGAGGCCATAATTTGTCACCCCGAGATCAATGCAGCATGTGGTGTTAGGGGTGGGTATTGTTCAGGGATAAGCTAATGCCCGCTCTATGTGCTGTCTCATTCCATCAACTACAGTGATTTCCCTAAGAAATAAATCAGTGCTGGGGTGGCCAGGAAACCCCCATCTAGGTACTATCCTGCCAAGCGACTGGAGCTAAAAACACTTCCCAGTTAAGTTTTTGTCTTCTCATTTGTCATGCATCAGAGCTTCTTAAAATGAGAGCTCATAAGCCTTTGCATGTCCTGTAGGCAGGAATGATGGTCCACAGCTGTCTTCTGATTCACTAGAAAGAGAGTAGAAAACATCATGGTAGACTGACCTTTAGCGTTAAGACGACAAGGATAGTGGTTTTCAGCTTTGCTTAATAGCTGTGTTGCCTTGGGAGATTCAAAATCATTATAAAAAAATGGGAATACTATTACCAACAACCTTGTGTTTTAGTGAGAACTAAGTGGTGAATTCAGTGTCCTTTAACACAGTACCAAATACTGACACAATATTTATCCAGACATTTGGTGCAGTTTAGTGACCCCATTCTTTCTTAAACAAAGTAACTAGATGGCCCTTCAACATCAACCAGTGGTGGACCTTATGGAACAAGAGCATCTCCTCAGGAAATTGGTCATGACTCCCAGGATACTCAGAACAATGGCTGAAATGGAGAAATAATTCTTAACCTCAGCACAGTGATCACCACTAGGATTTTCCTCCATCTAAGTCAACCTCCTCCATACCTTCCTCACAGTCTTATAGAAGGGCCATTTTTAGCAGTGGTGAGTATAAACAAGCTCTTGTGTCAGAGGTTTTAGTCTCGGAGGAGGTAATGAAGGACTGTATTATGAGCAAGTACCCAATGGAAACAACTTATGGGAGGGAGGGTTTGCTTCGGCTTATGGCTTGAGAGGACTGTCCATCATGGCCAGCAAGGCATGAGCTTTGCTTGTAGCTGTGGGAGCCAGAGTGTGAGGATGCTTTCTATGTCTTGGTGGATCAGGATGTAGATCTCGGCTACAGATCTCAAGGCTCATTCTCTAGAAACCTACTTCCTCTTCTGAGATTCCACTTTCCAAAGGCTCCATAACTGCTCAGAACAGCACCTCCACCTGGAAACAAAGTGTCCAAGTGCAGGAATCTGTGGGAAGCACTTCCTATTCAAGTTACAAACCAAAGACTTTCTAAATAATGAAGATTTGCGATGACTTTCAGTATGTAGCAAAATGAAAATAAGACCAGTGTTGGAGGACATAAGCCATCCTTTCAGTCTTATAATTGAGGATGCTCTAGCAGATAAGAAAATTCCCTCAAAACTTCTGAGAACAAACCATTAAGTCTCATGTGAAGAGGGCGGGAAGTAACTGCAGGGATGAACCAGTTACTCAGTGTGACTGGGGCAGCAGAAGAAAATCATGGAGCATATTGGCAGCTAGGTAGACTGCCATTTAGGAAACTGGGTGAGAAAGTCCGTGTAGACTTCTGAATTTGTTCATGTGGGATTTGGAGAGTGGGAGATTTAGCTGTTGGGGCTGAAAATTAACTCTTTATTGATGCTTATAATATTTTCTTGTAACCTCATTGTATGTTTCCTTTGCTCCATCCCTCCATGCTTTCAGGTTGCCAGAGCCTGTAGAGTCACTTGGGTGTATGAAACTTCAACCTAAGTACCCTAAGTACTTGAGCTGAATTAACCCTTAACCAGCAGAAGATCAGGTATTTGTTTTGAGAAGACTCTGTGGTGAGGAGATAGTGAGCTACACAGAACTTTCAGGACACTGTCACATTGAGAGGACAGTTGATGCAAAGCTTTGGTTAAACCACTGAGGGCTACCACTTTAGTGGAGTATATGAAGGACGGTAGTGAGGTATGTACAGAGGAGCCTGGAAGAAGGCTCAGTCAGTAAAGTGCTTGCCATACACATATGAGGACCTGAGTCTGGATCCCCAGTGGGATCCCAAATGTGGTGGTTCACACCTACAATCACAGCTCTGTGGAGGCAGAGACAGGAGAATCCAGGGTGTGTGTTGGCTAGTCAGCATGTACAATGTTGTATCTACCTATGACTTACAGTGAAATTTACTTTTAACTTCGTACCAAATCTTTTTATAATTCTAGACTTCTTGATTTCATCTTATTTGTTGACTTTTCTCTCTTTTTACTTGGCATCTTCTCCCTATATTGTAGATTGCATAACCCCACATATTGTAGGTAGCCTATTCAGTTCCTATTAATACAAGTTTGGAAATTCAGTAGGCAAACTTGTCTAGAGTCACTTCTCAGACAGAGACCTACAGAAAATGCCCCAAATTTAAAAAAAAAAAAAACTACATACATGAAACTCCATTTTTGATAGTACAATTTTGGAGGCAACCCAAATTTCATAAATATAGCAAAGTAATTCAGTGGAGATTTATAGATTCACTTAAAATTTTCTTTTTGTAGAATCTATAATAATGTGGTAAGTCATGTCATTATTGCATCAAGAGAAAACTGAGATACAAAATTGTTTATGAAACATTAAAACATGGGTAGATATACTTAATCAAATCTTTTTTCTATTGATGCTATGGGGTCAAACACCTAAAAGTCACTTTTGCTATTTCCTTCTTTTAGGAAAACTTTGGGCCAATTTTTAAAATTTTTTTAAACATACATACATGTATGTAATATATTTGGATCATATTTATCTCACTCACTCATCTCCCACCTCTCTTTCACTGGCACCCTTCTTCATCCAAAATCATGTTCCTTCTACTTTTATGATGTTAAGAAAATCCTAGTCCTGGAAATAGCACGTTTGGTACCTGTCTTTCTGAGTCTGGTATGTTTAGTTTTACATGATGGTCTCCAGTTCCATTGTCTTACTTCTCTCCTGACATATCATCTCACATTTTTCTACCTTCACTATTTTGCTTTTATATAGGTTTTTCTTTCCTCACCATTCTTGACATCACCAGCCCTCAACAGTGTTAACCTTATCCCTTTTAATAATCTCTTTCTTGGACTCCCTTGCACCCCTATTCCTTCCCAGTCCCCTGCCCTCCTCACTAATCTCACAACTTCTTCCCTTTGACCCCTCAGAATAAGAACGCTGCACATGCTGGTCTAGACCATGATGCCATCTGTCTGTCTGCCTGCCTGCCTATCTATCTATCTATCTATCTATCTATCTATCTATCTATCTATCTATTTATCATATACCCATTATGTATCAATACATCTGCATATCAAGTTCTGCCTCTGCTGATTTGTTGGGATACTTTCTGCATCCTTCAAGGATGAAACTGCAGGAATCACAGTACTTATCTGCCTTACAACTACTGTGTCATCAACACCTCCTACAGTTTTGACATATATAGATGCTTAATGAATATGTGTAACTTTGGGGATTGCTTCCCCTAACCATTATTTCTTTCCTGTCCATTTTAGAGTTAAATATGCTTCTAGGTAAATAGGCAAAGAATACATGTATACAGGTATACAAATGTCCAAAAATTTTAGCAAAGGGGGCATTGCCTTTGGATTTCAGGCCTCCTCTCAACTTCAATGTGCCCAAATTATTTAGCTTCTTTGAAATCAACTTCTCAACCTTTCAAGGCGAAAACTCCACAGGCCTTGTTTTCTTTTTCCAGTGGGAGCCTAATGGGACATTGCACATGAAAGGCTTATTGAGTGGTTAAACGCTTCGGAAACATCAAGTGTTACTTTTATCACCCCATATGCTTTTCTGCAGTTCACTTCCTTCAAGGGGGTCTGTATATTAGGGAAATTCTCCAGGGTCTGAGACTGAGCTAGGTAAGATGAGAGAGATAGAGAGGTTGGCTATGATTATAAAATCAAATGTTATTCATCCTTCCAGAGGCCAGTCTCCTTTAGCTGCAAGGGTCTTTTCCTTGATTTGGGTGAAAATCAAGGAAAACATGAAAAGTATATCTTGTTGAGCCCTAGGCACATTATGTGTGTTACATTCTAGTCTTTCTTTTCATTCCTGAATTTACTTTATGTAATAAAAAACCCAGCAACTTCTGCTAGCAGTTTTATAGCCACTCAGAGAGATATCAATTTGTCATAGACTTTTGACCCCAAAACAATGGATCAAAATGGCTATAGGTCAGAGTACATGGAAGCTTCCTATAGTCCTTATGTCTGATCCTGTGCAGGCTCAAGAGGAAGGAGATCAAGGAAAACCACTTGATGGCAGTTTGGCCTAAAAGGCAGACCCTGTAGCCATGAGTTTGAATTTCAGTTCTCTTCCTCACCAGCAGTGTGACTATGAACATTGACAGACATCACACAGTGATCATAAGAATTGTGAAAATGTATCATAAACTATAATATGCTAGGTAAACTGCTCAGAGATAATCCAAGCCACTGATTGGCTCATCAAAGGGAACAGATTCAGGACAGCAACACACCTGTCCTTCTCCGCTTGCCAATGAGCCACCCATGCTGGGACACACATCTCTGAGTCAAATTCAACTCATTTCTGTGGTGCCTTTCAAATTCTTTCCTTTTTCTTTTTCTGGGTATTATGAAAAGACAATTTGGTGTATATTCTTCCAGTAGGTGGCAAGATTGAGCACCAAATTTTCTTAGAAACACACACACACACACACACACACACAGAGAGAGAGAGAGAGAGAGAGAGAGAGAGAGAGAGAGAGAGAGAGAGAGAGAGAGAGAGAGATACGCACACACTCCACAGGAATTTAGTACACAGAAGTTGATTTCATTTCTTACCAAATGCGAGTATTTATTAACTTAGACCCAATGGATTTGAGACTACCGTAATGTCATTCCTTGGAAGACATACATGAGTCATGAAAAGAATACAAGTTTGTTCCTCAGATTCGCTTGCGGTTTTTAAATTTCTAAAAATGTGAAGATCTGGATTACACCCTCTGCTACAGGAAAGAGAAAGAGAGGCTTGAAAGCACACTGTGAAGAGTTTCTCACTTATTTGGAAGTAGGAGTGGTTCACGTTCTCCACTAGAACTTTCCTAACACTTCCAACACTGCCTGAATCTGATAGCACCCAGGAAACACACCAATCCTCAAAGCGCTCCTACTGCTATTATTATCCATGTTTTCTCCACTGATGTCATATAGATTATGAGAGATATTCATCAATATTTTACTAAAGATGAGGCTGAGAGAGAAAGGCCAAACAAAAGGTCAACTACCTGAATTTGAATTTACTTTGACTGGATTCATCAAATACTTGAAGGTTCCAAAAGAATTCTCACCTGTGTTCTACACCACACAGTGTCTGTAAATTCCAGGACCTAAAGTGGAAAACATAATTTTCGCAAAATGCTGGTCCAGGATCATTTGACATAAATAAGGCTGTAACCAACAGCAAGTACAAGGTGCTAGATGATTGAACTCAAGAAATGTCTTTTTATAAAAGGTAATTGCACTGTTATGTTAACACTTTTATGTTATTTCTGATTAATGAAATGGAGGGGGCATGAGTGTACATCTATCAGTCATTACAATTATAGCCAGAAGAAACCTCCTATTATTCTTAGGTTGTGGCAAGCAGCAAAACTATGTAAAAAGAATATGAGGAGTTGGGGAGTAAGCTCAGTGAGTAAAAGCACTTGATAAGTAAGCACGAAGATTTGATTTTGAGCCCTCAGTACCCAAGCTAGACATGGTAATATGCACATGCAGTATGAGCTCTCCTACTATGAGACGGGAGGGAGGGGCAGGGAAAAGCTCATAGACTAGCTAGTCTGGTATACACGGTTGCAAACATGAGACCCTGTCTGAAACAAGGTAGTAAGTAAAAACTGACACTCAAGGTTGCCCTTTGACCTCCATATTTTGGCTAATGCACACACACACACACACACACACACACACACACACACACACAGAGACATGGGCACACATGCACACACAAAAAGTTTTCTTTAAGAAAGAGTATGATGTTCAGTGTTGGACCCTGTGTTTGAGATAATATGACTCAGGACAGATGGTTAGATTTTAGGACTCTGAAAAACTGGCTTTGCACAGAGAACTCAATGAGATCAGATTTTAAAAGTGAAAGCTCTAAGCTTATTACTAAAGTGTATTACTGATAGGAATGATAACCTTAAAATGTGTAGGTGATATACACTCAGCCATTTGCCTAGAACGGAAACTATGGGAAGCCATAGCACGAGGACCTCATGTTCCTGGATGGATGTGGAAGATCTGGAAGTGGGTGATGAATGATTTGCAGACAGCAGATGGACAGGCTTATAATGTGGTTTCCATTCCGTTTCTGGTCAACCTGTATTCTAGTAGTCTGTGCTTCATGGGTCCAGGAAGATCACACAGATGGTACTGTCTGCTACCCACAGCCCCAAAGCTGCAAACCCTTCACCTGTCCTCTGCTGACATCATGCAACTGGGAAACTTTGAGGTAAATACCGTCGCTCTTAGCATTATGATTTTAGCTGTACAGTGTGAGCAAAGATAAGTAAACTACAAATTAACTCAAATAAATGCATGCATTAAAATTATCATTTTTTAAGGATTTGTTTTTTAAATAGATAACTGATTTCCCCTCAGATTTAATCATTTTTCATCATCCTTTCAATCTATTTAGATTTTGGGAACATCAAATTCTTTTGTATTTGATTGTTTATTACCAAAGTTGTCTCATCAGTCTACACATGCAAACAAGAGCTTGCACATGCACACACACACCCACATACACACGTGGGGAGACAGATAATGAAGAAATTTTGGGTGCCCTTATGTTTAGTATAGCCATTAGGGTTGAAAAAATACACTTCAAAGTTGGGGAGATAGCAGCCATTGTTAGGCTACCTATGCCCCAATGCTCAGTTGATGATTTCATACATATGTCCATACAGGCAGCACTAATTAGACTTTAGTGTGATTTTAAGAATAAAAGGGCATAAAGTTTGGCTTGATTTGGGAGGTATGTTGGAGATCATGGCTAGATGAAGGGAATTGGAGATGCATATGAACAAGACACATTGAACACAAGTACACAATTTTCAAAAAAAATAAAGAAGATGCAATAACAGGCTATGTAGTTCTTAGCAAATTCACAATTAAGAATATGCATGTCACACGTACCTCAAGTTAATTGCCTCTGAAGGTCTTAACAGGTGGCTCATTGCTTTGCTTTGATATTACCATCCATTGCCTTAAATAGGAGCGCACATTCTGAAGAGGAGACAGGTGGCCAGCAGCCCCTTTAATTCACTGAGAATGCAAAGAATTTGCAGGGAGGAAGAGGCTGTTTTGGTGCCTGCCTATGTTTAGGCACCAGGCAGTGTGATGCCAACGTCTATTTGGCATTTGAAATGTTCCCTTTTGCTGTACAGGTTGAATGATTCACTGATGTGGGTGAAGAAGCTTCAAGTTTCATGGACAAAAAAATAATAATAATAACATGTGTTTCGCTACTATGTATTTACTGCACACAGTGATGGGTTCACTAAGACATTTCAACTGTAGTCCCTTTTACTAAGTTCATTGTGTCTTTTGTTGCGCAGAAGCTTTGCATTTTTAAATTGTGTGTATGTGTGTGTGTGTGTGTGTGTGTGTGTGTGTGTAGCTGTATGTATATGTGTGTGGCTGCATGCGTGTATGCAGGTGCATATGAACGTTTGTGCATGTAGTATGGAGGCAAGAGGACACTTCCAATCTTGTTCTTCTTCATGTACCATTCACTTCCTTTTTGAGAAATAGTTTCTCATCAGGCTGAAGATTTCCAATTCAGCTAGGCTGGCTGGCTACTGAGCCCCAGGGGTCCTCTTGTCTCTGCCTCCCCTGGGATTGTACTGGGATTACAAATACACAGCATGTACCTCTGCCTACATCCTGATGTGCTCTCGTTTAACAGCTGCAATGTATATGTGAAGGTCTTTGACACATTTTGAGTTGACTTTTGTAAGGGGGAGAGATGATAAGGATCTAGCTTTCCTCTTCTATAAGCAGATACCTAGCTTTCCAAGCATCATTTGTTGAAGACACTATCTTTTCTACAATGCATATTTTTGGCATGTTTGTCATGACTGCAGCTGTGTGGACTTATTTCTAGGTTTCCTATTCTATTCCATGGTTTTATGAGTCTCTTTTTGTCTCAATACCATGTTTGTTTCTCTAGTATAGTTTTATACCTTATACAGTATACCTTCAACATGTTTTTTAACATTTATTTTACTATTTTATAGACAAGCACTGTATCTTACATCATTTCTGCTCCACACTCTACCTCTTCAAATTCCTTCTATGGCCTCCCATTCTCTCTCAACTTCATGCTTCTTATTTAATTATCATTGCTATACATACACACATGTACGCACACACACACATACACACACATATATATGTATGTGTGTATATACATATATATACATATATGTATATGTGTATATATATACATATATATAAAATCTGCTGAGTCAATGTAGTGCTGCTCATATGTATATATGTTTAGAGATAAGTATTGGGACAGACAACATAACGGGGGCTCATGCCTGAAGAATACTAATTCTCCCTATCTTAACAACCATTAATGTACTATTATCCCTTCAGCTAGATTTCTTACATGAATCCTTGATGTCAGTTTATGTTGCCATTGTGCAGGTCTTGTTTAGGTGACCATATTGTTAAGACTCAGTGGGTAAAATTCCACCTCATATATAGAAGGCCCATCTCATTGCAGACATCCGGTCCTCTCATTCTTAAAATTCTTCCACTTTTTCTTCTGTGATATACCCTGAGCTTTAGACACAGGGGTTGGGTTGCAGATGTATCAACTGGAGGTGAGTACCCCACAGTCAATTGTTTTTTGCATTTTTACTGGAGTTGGATTTCTGTGATGGTCTCTACCTGCTTTAAAGAGAAGCTTCTTTGATGAGGGGTAAGAGCTCTACTTTTCTTGGGATGTAAGGATATGTACTTAGAATGCAGGAATTAAGACCAACAATTGACAAATGGGACCTCATAAAAGTATAAAGCTCTGTACAGCTAAGAAGATAATTAACAACTTGAAGAGGAAGCCCACAGAGTAGGATAGAATCTTTGCCAACTACACATCCAACTGAAGATTAATATCCAGAATATATACTCAGAAAACAAAAGAGTCAAGAAAACAAATGACCTAATTAAGAAGTGGACTATGGGTCTGAACAGAGACTTCTCAAAGGAACAAATTAGAAATGGCTAAGGAATATATAAAAGCAGTGTTCAACATCCTTAGCAACAGAGAAATAAAAATTAAAACTACTTTGAGATTTTACCTTACTTCAGAGTGGCTAAGATCAAGAAAACAACTGGTAAAAAATGCTGGTGATGCTGTGGAGGAAAGAGGAATCCTCATTTACTGTTAGTGGGATTCCAAACCGGTGCAGACACTCTCAAAATTAGTGTGGAAAATTCTTTACAACTCTAAAAGTAGATCTACCATATGATCCGGTGAAACCACTTCTTGGCATGTTCCCAAAGGATTTGATATCCTACTACACAGGCATTAGATCAGCAATATTCATTGCTGCTTTATTCACAATAGCCAGGGAATGACAATAATCTAAATGTCCTTCAACTGATGAACTGATGACGAAAATGGTACATAGATGCAATGGAATTCTATTCATCTACAAAGAAAAAACGAAATCATGAAATTATAGGTGAATGGGTGGAACAAGAACCTATTATACTTAATGAGGCAATCCAGAACCAAGAAGACAAATACTGCATGTCCTCTACTTTTTTGTGGATCATAACTACCAATCCCTTGTTATGGAGGCTCTGCATTCCTCTTTCAGTCTCCACTCTTCCCTTTGCCCATGTGACTGTACCTCTTTCTCTCACTCTGTTTCCCCATCCCTTTACTTCTTCCTCTCCTGCTACTCTCCAGGTAATCTGGAACTGAAAATACAGAACATATTTTCTGAAGCTTTCTTTGCTTAAGTCGTGGATCCAGACCTCTGTAGTTGTACCCAATTCACTCTTGGATCTGAGCACTTGCTACTTAGGAGTAAACCCTCCTAAATATCTCTCTCTCTCTTTCTCTCTCTCTCTCTCTCTCTCTCTCTCTCTCACACACACACACACACACACACATACATACATACATACATACACACACACTCTAAATACTGCTTTCTGTCTTTAGTACTAAAAATTTAGTGCCCTTCTGAAGTTACCTTGAGGAATAGTTTCTTGTCACCTACCCCCTGTTTATTTCCCCAAAGATTTTAATAGTTGTTGCTTGGTTGTCATCTGGCATCTTCTCTTGGTCCAGAATTAACTTTCCATCCTCACATTCATGTAGAGGAGGATACGTGACCCTTTGCTCTCTTGTCATTTTAGAACCTATATACCATGCCTCAAAGAACACCATGGCAGCCTGTGTGCAATACAAGAGACATATGGTAAGCTGTTCTCTTCTCTGGAGAGAAAGCAGAAATGATCACAGTTCTTTGGCCATGCCTGTCCTCAAGACTCCAACTTCAGTGTAATGTTCTGGAAAACCAAGAGGAATACAGAGAACATTTGGTAATTATTGCCTCTGCCCCAGCAGCTCCACCTTTGTTCTGTATAGACATAATTCCCAGGGGGATGGGGTTCATTGTCATCAGTATCACTAGCAATAGAAGCTCAATTTCTTATTCCTAAGAATACAAGGGTCAGGTAGGGTAATATTTAAGAACAATATGCTTATTTCATGTTTATCATCTCAGGATGACAGCTTTGACAAGGAATCTGGTTTGGGCATCCTCTTTGTTTATGGTTACATTTACACTCATAACACAACACTGAGATGGATGTAAAGTACAGTCATTATTTTTTAATATAAATCATGTTCTAAAGCACAAACAATTGGGACTTGGATGTGACAATCTGTTCTTCAGTTTATCTCTTTCTTAGAGGACATTGTAGTGCTTGGCTGAGATCTATGGATTTGGACCTATCATTGATTCCAATAGGAAATCACAGTCATGGGTGGGAAACGTACTGGTCCTTGCAGCTTAGCTTTCTCACTACCACCTTTCTCCTAAAAATAGTAAGCAGAACATGTATAAATCCATGGTATCACCTCCGATTTTATGCCAACTTGTCATCATCAGCTTCATCTTCATTACTATTTCAAAGCTATGTTTCTGAAAATAACAAGTACCTGTGTTTATTGCCCTATAACAATAGGTTTCCATGTATAAGCTGATCAACTATTCCATAAGTGAGAATTTTCACTCTTAGTTTGCAACAGGAAGACTAAAACTCCAAAAGGTATCATGACTGATGTAGGGTCACACAACTAGTTATGGAAAAGTGTTGAATTAGTTACTGTTCTACGGCTCTGAAGAGACACCATGACCCAGGCAGCTTATAAAAAAAAGCTTTTAATTGGGGGCTTGCTTACAGTTCTAGAGGGTTAGAAAACCACAGCCATCATGGTGGGCAACCAAGGAGCAGACAGGCAGGGATGGTACTGGAGCAGTAGCTGAGTGATTACATATGATTCACAGGCAGCAGGCAGAGAGAGAGGGGGAGACATGGGATTTGAAACCTTAAAGCCCACCCATAGTGACCCACCTCCTCCCACAAGTCCATACCTCCTAATCATTCTGAACAGCTCCACCAACTGGGCACCAAGCATCCAAATTTATGAGCCTGTGAGGATTATTCTCATTCAAACCACTACAAATGGCATGGTGGTTACTTTTGATTGTAAATTTGGTTAAATTAAGAAATGCCTGGGGCAGTGGTGGGCATATATTTTTTTTTTCTGAGTGTATTTCTAAAGAAGATTAACTAAGAATGTGTCCATGGCATGGGAGGCATAATCCCATGAGTGTGAGCCTTAGACTTAAAAAAGAGCACAAGAAAAACATCATCTGAATACTACTTTCATCTCTCTCTACTCTCTGGTGCTGTGGGATGTTCTGTATGGCAAATGTGTTGCTGATTGGTCAATCAATAAAACACTGATTGGCCATTGGCTAGGCAGGAAGTATAGGCGGGACAAGGAGGAGAATAAAG
The DNA here is from genome assembly GCF_949786415.1 of Peromyscus eremicus. Classification (NCBI taxonomy): domain Eukaryota; kingdom Metazoa; phylum Chordata; class Mammalia; order Rodentia; family Cricetidae; genus Peromyscus; species Peromyscus eremicus. Next base: position 36,607,873 of record NC_081436.1, on the reverse strand, counting down.
CTGGGAAGTGGAAGGCTGAGTGAGAGAGACACTGCCAGCCGCCACGATGAGAAACAGCATGTGAAGATGCTGGTAAGCCACGAGCCATGTGGCAAGGTATAGATGAATGGAAATGGATTAATTTAAGCTGTAAGAACAGTTAGCAAGAAGCCTGCCACGGCCATACAGTTTGTAACCAATATAAGTCTCTGTGTTTACTTGGTCGGGTCTGAGTAGCTGTGGGACTGGCAGGTGAGAGAGATTTGTCCTGACTGTGGGTCAGGCAGGAAAACTCTAGCTACAAATGGCGTCCAACATGGTGGCAAGAGTTTCCACCTAAAAACTGAGAAAAAAGATTCTAAAACGGAGCTAAAAACAGTTCCTAATTGTCTCTCTCAAATGAGCAGCAGCTGCCGGTTTGAGCTACTTGTGGGTTACTAGTGTGTGTGCTCGACCTGCAGTATGGCAGGAATGAGGCCTATGCAAGTAGCACATTAAGCTGCGTGGTGGATTTAGCCTTTGCTGGTACAAAACAAAAAAAGAGGTTTCTGGACTACACGCTGCTTGGATAAAAGTATAGACCTATGATAGCTCCCAGAGCTGGTGGTAAACGTAGCCATGTTGGGAAGCTGAGGTGGGCAGAGCCAGCAGCCACAGCTGCTGCAGTTTAAAGCAATAGATTCACAATAAAACAGATTCAGATGTAATAGTTTACAATGTGTGTAAAATATACGTAGGCTTGAAAGAGACAAAAAAGGTGATATATAAAGTTATATAAACAAATACATAGTTTTAAAAAATAAAATCTTTAAAGAGACAGTAAAATTAATATAAAAAGTAAGCCACATGAAGATGAGTATTACACAGAGAATCTGGATTGTGTTGTCTTTGGGATTTTTAATTGCAGAAAAACATTTGATTGTAAAAGCTGTTGAGTTATGCCAAAATGTATATTTTAAAGATACCTTGACTTCAAAATTTGGATATAAGGATATGTTGCTTTGGAAAAGAGTCTCTTTTGTTCCCACAGAAAGCAAGAGGCTATGGATTTGTTCCAGATTAAGATACATCAGGTTTGACCAGCCAAGACCACCTGAAAGGTCTCTGATGACACCATGGCCCAGATGATCCAACATCCAGAATGGTTTGAAGGCAACTAGCTCAGACAATACAACCTCATGGACTATTCCATAATTCTAAAATTTTCTTTGTGTCCCCATAAGATACAGCGCCCCCCTCCAGCAGGAAGTAGTAAGAGAAGCTATGCCCAAATTCCCAAATTATATGTAATTTTACTTTGTTAAGGTTAAAACCTTCCTTTTTGAAAAAAAAAAAAGGAGGGGAAGTGCTGTGGGATGTTCTGTATGGCAAATGTGTTGCTGATTGGTCAATAAATAAAACACTGATTGGCCATTGGCTAGGCAGGAAGTGTAGGCGGGACAAGGAGGAGAATAAAGCTGGGAAGTGGAAAGCTGAATGAGAGAGACACTGCCAGCCGCCACGATGAGAAACAGCATGTGAAGATGCTGGTAAGCCATGAGCCATGTGGCAAGGTATAGATGAATGGAAATGGATTAATTTAAGCTGTAAGAACAGTTAGCAAGAAGCCTGCTACGGCCATACAGTTTGTAACCAATATAAGTCTCTGTGTTTACTTGGTCGGGTCTGAGTAGCTGTGGGACTGGCAGGTGAGAGAGATTTGTCCTGACTGTGGGTCAGGTAGGAAAACTCTAGCTACACTCTGCTTGACTGAGGTATGAATGAACAGCCTCATGATCTAGTTGTCACAGCCAGCAGCCATTCCTGTCACCACATCTTCCATGCCTTGGTAGCTTATATCTTCAAATTATGAGCCAAAATAAATATTTCCCCTTTAACTTCCTTCTTGTCAGACATTTGGTCACAGTGATGCACAAAGGAACTAAAAGAATTGGAGAATAGACATTTTAGGCTTTCTCACACGCAGTCTTGTGTGCGTTCAAATTTAACACCAGTCTCCTAAGGTTGAGATTCTTGGATTAGAAAACATAGCAGCGTTATGTAAATGGTGATTAGCATGGATGAAAAAGTTAAGCACTTCCTACTAGCAAATTAGTGACAACCTCATAAGGATTCAATCTGATAGGTTTTTTTTCAATTTCTTTAAGAGCCAGGCAACAATTATAGATTTAAGTGGTTGTTAGAAGCATTAAATGCATAAAGTAATTGGGCTCACCATTTGTGGACTGGTTATTCTAGTCATTAAGAGTGGCCTACATGAAATGAGTGTGCTTTACTGCAAATAACTCCACAAGGTCCTTAGATAAGTCAGAACCAAGAACTGAGCAAAGCAGTTTCCTTGGCTACAGGGAGCACAGGAATTTCCCAAGGGTTCTTGGATGCCTGAAGGACCACAGACAGATCTCAGATAGATCCTAGAATGGATTTCTTCCTTCTTCAAGAGAAAGATAGTCTAGCACAGTTGGACAGTAATGCAAGCATGCCAGAGCTCAGCAAGTTAGAGATGCCAGTTTCTAACTGAACCACTCATTGCCTATTCAGTCTTAGGATTTAAATTGTGTTAGCATATAAATTAAGCTGCAAGAACCATAAGGTAGTTTTTCGAGGATGGGAGAGGATGGGTGAGTGTGATCAATAGGTAAAGAGTTACAGTTAGAAGCAATGTGTTCTGGGGTTCTACTGCAAGGCAGGGTGTTCATAGTTATCCATGATGTATTGTGTATTTCAATATACTGAGAAGAAAGGATTTTAAATATCCTCACTACAAATAAATGATTTTAAACTTCCTTTTTATTTAATCTTTTATATCATGTATCTCGATCTCATCCATTTCCCCGTCCCTTCGTATCTGCCCTCTGCCCTTGCAACCCCTCCCCAAATAAAATAAATTTAAGAGAAAAAGAGCAAAAGGAAAAATCTCATCACAAAAGCTGCAGTGTGACATAGTGAGTCATGCAGTAAACCCTTTTGTCCATATATCTTTATTTGCAAGTGTTCATTGCAAAGTCATTGGCCTGGTTCGAGACATCTAGTTTCTGTTACACTATCCTTTGGTTTCTCCTATGCTACTGGTGCTGGCCTTCACTGGGACTGCTCTTGGGTAACTTGTTGTTGTCCTGTGTCATGGAGATCCTGCAAGATCAGCCCCCTCAGAGATGGGGTGGTTGTTGGGGTGGGCTAGTCATAACCCTGCCTTTGAGCCTCCAGAGGGTTGGTGAGCTTTTTAGGTCTCCTCCATCCTCACCACCAGGATGAGCTCTCCAGCACTGCCCTGGCTAGCTCACCCCCAGCAGCAATGAGCAAGGGGCAGGGTCAGTTCTCCAGCTTTCATACCCTCTGTGTCAGCACTCCCACACCTGGACCATCAGGGCTAGCTCTAGTCTGTTGCCCAGGCAGGGTGCAGGGGCCACTCTCCTGAGTGCTGCAGCTGGTGAGGGACAGGGACGCCTCTCCCTCTCTCTGCTCTTATGACCTCAGGGCTGTCTATCCCACCCACCTCAGGCAAGAGGGATATGGGGGGAGGGCATCTCTTCCCCACTCATGCCACTATAAAGCAGACAAAGGGCAGGACCAGGTAGCTCATGCTCAAGCTCTCTGCTGGCTCACCCATACCCCCATAAACAGGGTTAGCTCTGCTGTGCTGCCCAGATGAGGTGCAGGGCCTGCTTTCCCAAGTGCTGCAGCTGGTAAGGAAGGTCAGCTCCCTTGCCAGATGGAGGCAGTAGGGGTAAGGGAGAGGGCAATTTTCCCCTTCCCCCACTACCACACTGTAGACGAAGGAGGCAGTATCAGCTATTTCTCTCTCATGCCCTCAGGGCTGGCTCACCCGAGCCTCTGTCTACAGGGTCAACTCTACTATGTTTCCAAGATGAGGCACAGGACTTGTTCTCCCATTTCTTGCAGATGGTGAGGGGTTGGGGAGGAAGGCATCTTTACCTCACCCATGCCACCACATGGCATACAAGAGAGGAACAATCGGCTCTCCTATTCTCGAGCCCTTAGGGCCAGCTTATCAAAATGGCCCTGCAAACAGTGTCAACTCTATTGTGCTGCCCAGGTGAGGTGTAGGACCCAGTGCTTCTGCCAGTAAGGGGCAGGACCAGTTCTCCCTAGTGTTGCAGCCAGTGAGGGGTGGGGCCAACTCTGTACAGCCCTATCCTCTCTGCCTTTGGTCGTATCAGAAGCCAGGGACATCAACAGAGACTGAGACTGCATCAGAGCCGTGAACCTAGACAAGGGCCCCAGCAGTAGCTGAGGTCCATACATCACCAAGGCCCTGGGTGGCAAGCCTGCTCCTCACTTCTTCTACCTCTTCAGATATGCCTCTGTTCATAGAACATGAACCATTCTCTCTCTCTCTCTCTCTCTCTCTCTCTCTCTCTCTCTCTCTCTCTCCCCTTCTCTCCCATACTACACCATACATTTGTTCACCATAATTGTGTCTGTCTGCACAGCATGTCAAGGTGCTGGGTGGGCTGGAGTTTTTTTCTCAGAGGCTGGGGTGGACCACTCCAGTCCTTCATGTGACTCTCCTTGTCCCACTTAGTCCATCATGGTGCTGGGCAGGACTAGGCTTCCTCATCACAAAGAGATCATAATAGTGTCCAACTGCCTGGCACCCCTGGCACCGGGTGGACTCCTGTTTGGTATGGAGGTGTTGCTTGAGTCCTCTTTTGGGTCAGGGCTAGAAACTCCAGGTTGTATATAGTTGCATCACACCAGCCCCAGCTGCACGGCATGGGACAGAGCTGTACTATGAATAAACTATTAATAAATTCATGAGGTGATGCACATGCTACTCATTCCAATTCTGTCATTCTTAAATGTAAAAATATATACACGTATCAAAACATCAAACTGTGTCCGTATGTATGTGAATAATGCCAGTTAAAAATAAAAATTTAGGGCATGTTTATAGAAAACAGAGACCATTGCAGAAAAGCACAATCAGTCATAATGCGGAGATGACCGGATAGGAGGAAACCCAGCCCTAGTGAATACATCTACAACACAACTCTTTCACCTAAGGCTCAAGAGGCATAACAGAAGAGCCAGAAGAGCAGGAAGTCTGCTGCGAGATTGTGTCTCCTAGAAATGACACAGAAGCTATGTCCATGACCCCTCGACAATGTGGCTGTCTAAACAAGAACAGAACAACTGTAGTATCAATAGACATGCTAAAACGAAATAAGGAAATCTCACAGGGTCTCATCTCTCGACAAAGAACTACAAGCAACTAATAACTGCTGAGAGAAGGAGAATGAGCTTCAACCAGAGATGTGTTCCTAATTGGTTATCCCATGCAAAGTGATTAGCCCTGAAATCATGTATATGCAAGCTACACTATATGAACTCAGCAGGTTATACTAATATATTCATGTATTCATATATATATATTTATGTAACAATAATATTGAAGAAAAGAGGCCATCAATTTAAGAGTAGGAGAACATGGGAGGGGGGTGGAAAAGGAAAGGGAGGAAGGGATGAAATTATCTTTTAATTAAAATTTTTAATAAGGTAAAACTAAGTTTAAAAATTCAGACAGCGTTTTGTTAGAGTAATCTAAATACACTGAATATCAGTGTAGCCAAACCAACAATGAAGTATGTAGATGCTCCTTTCTATAGGAGGGAATACACAGCTCCTACCTCTTCAGTGAAGGCTGTTGGGCTGTAACGGTTAATCTTGTCATCTTGACAGGCATATCTGTGAGGTTGTTTCCAAAGAGACTCAACCTGAACGCAAGTGATACCATTCCACAGGCTGGTATCCCAGACTGAATGGAGTAGAGAATGCGAGGGAGGCAGCAGTGTTTGTGTCCTGACTACAGACACAAAGAGACTAGTCACCTTAGCCTCCTGTTGTTGTGTGTTCCCTTCAGTGACGGGTGGTACACTAGAACTTAAAGTCAAAATCAACTCTTAAGTTCATTTTGTTGGGTATCTTGTTACAGCATTGAGAAAAGTGACTGATAAAGGTGTACGTACTGAATTTCTCGTGTAGGGTACATAATGGAATGTGGGAAACAAAGCTTAATTTTGGAAAAACTTGAGAACTCATGTTTCTTATGGACAAGAGTAACATGAACCATGGATTTGTGCTGATCATAAATATTCTTGAATTGACGAGAAAGACATCTGGTCTCTGCAATCTTCCTACTACATCAGGAGTTCTTATGGTTTTGTTGTTGTTTTTGGTTCTAGCCTAGATATTAAGAAATATGGATTCATAGATGCTTGAAAATGAGAGAAACCTTATCAACAACTTTGTCCAGTACCTGAGTAGGTCCATGGTACACTTGCTACATAAACTGCAATATCACATCTGGTGACAAGAGCCCTCCATCAAAGGCCTTGTATATAGCCACAGCCTTCTCCCTCTGCTGGTGCACCTTGCCCACATCTCCTGTATCTTCCCAAATATAATAAGCCAGTTTGGTTTTTGACCTTTCTATCCTGATCTTTTCTGTGAAAAACTGACACCTCTCCTTTTATCATCAGACAGCAACACTTACCTTTTTCAGAGTTCAGTTCAAGAGTCATCTCTTTATAATACTTCCAGACAATATTTTTTTTCTTCCTACAATAGAGTTCCATTCTAACTGCTCATCTCTGCTGTGGGTTCTAAAGGTAAGGTTATCTCACTCTCTAGAACTTCTATTGTACCTGATCCATAACGTATCTGTCTCCTGAGATATATGGAAATTTTTGCATACTGGAGGTATCTTACCTTATTTGTCTTCTCCACTGATCTCGCTATCTTTCATATAGCAGGGACTCTGGCATGAATTGTGTCAATGGAAAAAATGAATCACTGAATAATTAGGATTCTATCCTTTGTAAGCCACATAGGATCTGGATAATACTTCCTAACTTATATCCCTGCCCTTGCATAACCATAGAAAGCCACAAGATCTTCTGTTTGACAAAGGACAGAACCAGTGCAAACCCTTAGAATGTGATAATTCATTTATACTCCCTGAGGTAAAACACAAATGTTCAGATCTGCATCTCCTTCCAGAATCAAAATCTCTGGATATGAAGTCAAGAACCTATTAAGTCAGGCCACTCTGATGATCTGTGATACCTGCTCAGACCCTGTAACCATAACTTCAAAGTGTAAACAGATTTTCATCCAACTGTAGCCTTTTAATTACCCAGGTTGGCCTATATCTCAAGTCTGTAGGGACTGTTATAAATCATTGTCCCATTATTCAAGTTTCTAATTCTTCTCTGTATATCCCTACCTCAGCAGAAAGACTGGTTATTTATCAACCTAAAAAGAGAGAGGCTATTCAAATAACCTCTGTGTATTTCTCTTGTTCATTTGAACAGTTCTCAAATTCAGCTCTCAGTTTAGGTCTTAGCATTGCCAATTGTGCTGTCATGATATCACTTTCCCCATCCTCATTTACTACTGCTTCAAGAACAAAGTATTGATGACTCATACTCAGAGAAAGGGAATCTCGTGACACAAAGGCTATGGCCATAGTCTAATGGGAAAAATTCCTCCTTAGTTCCACCTCCAGATGCACATTTGCAATTTCATAGTTCATATTTAGGGTTTAAAATACGTTGTCTGAGTCAAGGGATGGGGGTGATTTGAGTTAGAGTTCTTGGTTGCAAGGAAAAGAATCACATTCCATCTAGTTTAAATGTATTATGAAAGTTTTATTTTTAAGTCTATCCTTAGACTTCAGCAAAGCTGCACCTTTGAACCACGGAAAGGAAAACTGGCAAGGTGAATATGCAGTACTTGGAAGCAGTAGTCACAATGTATAATATGAGGAGCTGTAGTGTTGGTCTACTATTCTCAATCAATTTATGCTACATTAGAGGTAAAGCTATAGGAATAGGTACTGGATTTTCTTAATTTAGGTCAAATATAACATCGAAGCCATGAGAGTTAACTTGACTTTTCTTTAAAGAAGTCTCAGAATCAGACATTGATACTTGCAAGTTTACTTGAGAGATGATGCTGGGAATTTAGTATAAATGAGAAGTACCAGTGAGGCAGGAAAAAGAGAAAGACATTCTGATCAGTGATGTAGGATAGAGAACTAGCAGTTTAAGAGTCATCTCTTTAAATATTTCCAGAATTAAGTATAATAAATACTTCATAATACTTTCCAGAATGTGTGATCTCCCCAAGTCTCTTATTGACCTAAATTTCTGGATTACTCTATAAGCAAATAAACCTAAAGAAGTCAAGAGAATATTGGTCAGAGATCAAAGCAGTATCTGCTATAAGAAGTCAGAGCACCTTCTAAGAATTTGAAGGCTATACAAATCTTTTACTTTTTTGGTTAGACTTATTTTAAGGAACCCCATGTGCTACAATAATGACTGCCCAAGCATGACATGCTCAATGGTGCAGTCATGGCACAAATGGTGTGGTAGTAACCAGCAACTTTCTGCTTGGATAGAAGCCCAGACCACAAGATGAAACTCATGCCAAGCACAATTATTGGGCTAGGAACCTGTAGTTAGACAGGTTGTAGAACCTATGAGAGAATCTACTCTTATTATTCTGCTAAATGGACAGTATTAACCCAGCTCTTAATGACTTACCATTATACTCATAGATTGAGGCATCTCTGAACCTTCATCGGAGAAGCTTTTGCTTGTAGTAGATCAACATAGAGATTCCCAATTGGCCAAGGGGCAGAAAATAGATTACAGAATGCTCAGACCTAAATAGAACATATACATTGTACCCCTTCATCCCAAGGCTCAGCAACAATTGTGGAAAAGTGTAAGAACCAGAGCTGGTGGATGACTACAAGGAAAAAAAAAGGTCTTCTAGACATAGAAAGGTAGCTTTGCAATTGAAGTCACAGCAGTTGTGACAGCATGCATAAGACCTGTGAGAGTTCAAGACAGACCAATTCCAGAATGGAAAATGAAGTTTAGGATGAAGTTCCATGCCTATTCCAGGAGCTATTGGCAACTTTTAGCTGATGGAAGAGAAAGAGTCACTTTTCTGTAATATTTAACTCCTGTAAGATACAGATATAAGTCTATAGACTCCAGTGGAAGGCCACACATCTGAAATTATTTTGGCAGCCTAAATTGGTCTTGATGAAAAAAGGAACAAAAATTTAGGTGGGAAGAGAAGGAGGAATCAATCTGGAAAAGTTCGTGAGTTGAGTATGGCCAAAACATGTACATCATTCTCAAAGAACTAACAATAATAATAATAATGATGATGATGATGATGATGATGATAATTATCATTATCATCTTAAAACTGTATAAGTTAATCAGAAGTTGTTCTCTAGAGGATATTCAAGTTATTAAACCAAGAGAAGAAAGATCAGAACAGGAGTGGGCAAGTTATCACATATATACCCCAGGAAGAAAAGTAATAGATAGGAGAAATCCATATAAAGGAACTTGCAGGTTTGCAGAAAGGAAACTTTGTACTACTAAAGGAAAATCAGAAAACTACATAGAGAAGTGGGGCAATTGTGCTATGCTGAGCCAACACAGGTAACTCTGTCTTCCGCACCTTTTTCCCTCAAGCATCCAATGTGTGTGTGTAAAATATATCAGGTTCATGAGACCTCACCATAATTCAAGGATAATTTATGTGAACTTAACACATCACTAGTTTTGTGCGTTTTCTTAGATCTCATTGATGCTATTTTCAGGTGAATAATTGCTAATTTAATTCTTGCTGAGGGAATAACATTATACTCAAATTCTTGTGTGGGGAAAATAAGGCGTTAATGACTAGACAGACTCAGGTTTCCATGGCAACATATTGCTCTTGAGAATCAAATGGAATATTAAAGCAGTGGTTCATTAGGTGGCACAAGTTCATTTTTTAAGATATAACATATGTAATATGTACAGCACCAGTAATGTAGCCCGTGATTTAGGGTCTTTACTATATCCTCTAGAGAGAGGAAAAGTCTTATTTTTTTAAATTACTTCACTTTTTAAAAAGTCATTTCAAATCTGTATCTGTAAAATTGCTTTTTCCTTCAGATCTTTTCATCCATATATATGAATATATACATGCCTGTCTATCTACCTATATCCACCTATATAATTATTTTTATCTTTATTTATCTATTTTTATGTCTATCCACCTACTTACCTATCAGTCATGAATGGCTGCCCAGCATATAGAAAACCAGACAAAAGCTTTAAAATGGATGAACAGCTCTCTGTGTACCAGATATGGATGTCTATCATTCAAATATTCAGGGGAATTGACATTTAATTCCCTGAGGTCTATGATCTCATTTTTCATTTCCTTGCATCAAGTCTCCTCAGAAATGCTCTTCATAGTCCTTTGTGATAGCTAGTAATCCACCCACGCTATCCTCTACAAGATTCTACCTTTACTCTTTTTCATGATAACATACTAATTCATCAAGGGCCACTGTAAGTGACACAGTATCTGTCTTTCCAGACCACACTCAAACATTGATCAGAAATAACTCCTCCACCCTTTCTGCATGATGTAGCTCCTCAGTTGCAAGACTTCTACATCCTTTTCTAGTGAACCTATGAGCCCATTGTTGTCCCATGTTAGACACGAGTACGAGTTTTTCTGACTTTTCTATTATGAATATCATTGAAATCAGGCAGACCTGTCTGTGCATCCCACTCTCCTCTGTCAATTACTTATGCATCTTTGAAACAAAGAAAACTTCCTTAAACCTCATTTTTTTTCACTTACAAAACGAACATATAGCCAATAGTTCTTATTTGACAGACTTGTAAAGGTAAAATTGAATGTTAATTGACAACGATGTGAAGAAGATGGCGTAACTGGATTGGTTTAAGTATGTTCAAGTCCTGAGAGAAAATTTAGACTGAAAAAATAATGAACATTGGATGGGGGAGGGATTCAGTTCAAAGGAGCAGTAAATAATTCATGTATGAATGTGGTTCTTAAAACTAATTGAATAGTTGTTAATCATTGCCATGTGCTAGCCATAGGAAAAAGGCCAAATGCAGTGGGGACTTTGTGTCTTTCGAGTTTCAGTTTTGTTGCTTGCCTGAGACATGAGCCATGATCTGGCATCTTGCCATCATGTCCTTCCTCTCACCATTGCAGATGGCACTGTCTCCCAGACTTCTATACATTCCCACTCAGAGCTACCTCTTTCTTAAATGCTCTTTCTTTCTTCCTTTGTTTCTTTGTTTCTTTGTTTCTTTGTTTCTTTGTTTCTTTGTTTCTTTCTTTCTTTCTTTCTTTCTTTCTTTCTTTCTTATCACTGGACTGAACTTTTCTTAATACTTTGTTCAAAAAATTGTGATTCACCTCTTCTGGGAAAGTTTCTTGGTTTTAAAACTTGATCAAAGTAGCACAGCCACACATACAACAGCACACTTCTTTTTATTCTATAGCTCCCTGTGTGTGTATTTTGTTGTACTAATTTTATGAATATTAATTGATATAACTTTCTTGATTTTCCATGAAATCCAATAAAAAATTCATTGTTTTTTAGTAAATAGACAATATTATTGACTTCATGTTCATAAGAGATACACATCTCTTTACCTCAGCATCTTCTTGGAATGTTCCCTGTGTGTGAATCACAGCTGAGTCTCCCTGTGCCCCAGGCATTTCCCTGATGGGAAAGATGTATCTCATTACCTCAGTGTCTTTGTAGAACATTCTCTGATTATGACTCAGGGTTTAGTCTCCCTGTATCTGAGCAATTTCTCTTAGCCTAAGGAAAATACTTCACCTAAGTGTATACCATCTTCTCAGAGGCATCTTTGATTCAAATGGCAGGTCACGCCAGTGGTAAAGAAGTCCAAATTCTGCGTCAATTTGTGACCAGCTTCAGCCATTATTATAGTATGATCTGAGGGATTTTCTTTAAATACACTGCAGTTGATTTTTTTCTCAAACCTGCTTTCTGCCTCTCTCATGGGTTTTGTTCTGAGAATACTCAAACAAGTTATTAGCATGTGAATTTAAGCTTCAGATCTTTTTTTCATAGAAAGGATACTACAGAGTATATCATGTTCATCATATATTTATCCTTTTCGTTACTGTCTTGAGGGACTGTCCATTCTTATCCTATTAGTGTTACTTTAGATAATGAGCTTTTTATACATGTAACATAAGCAAAAAACATAAATATGTTTATATCTTTACTCTGTTTGTTATAGTTTGTTACTACATAGGGAATGAGAGATCCATGAAGCTGACTTAGACCCAATATGACCTTGTAATCAAGAGTAATTAACCTAGCTTCGATCAGCCAAACCACAAGTAATCAACAGAGTCAAGAAAAATAAAAACTTATCATATTCATCAGGAATTTATGATGATTTGTTAAACAATATTATTTCATATAAAGCTGACTAATTTACTCAGTGTTTCTGGATTTTTCATACTGGTCATGTCCTGATCATCTTTGTCAATTTGACACAGCCTAGAGTCATCTGATAGCAGAGCCTCAATGGAGGAATTACATAGATTGGCTTGTGTGTATGTCTGTTGGAGATTGTCTAGCTTGTTAATTGATACAGAAGGGCAATGCCCACTATAGGTGACACCATTCCTTGGGAAGACAGTCATTTGTAAGAAATATAGTTAGGCATTGATCTGTGAGTAAACCATCAAGTAGCATTCCTTCATGGTTTCTGCTGTAATTTGTTAGCTGAGAGTGAGTTCCTGCCTTGACTTCCCTCAGGGATGGACTGTAACCTGTAATGTTGAATAAATCATTTTCTCAAGTTTATTTTGCTCAAAATGTTTTATCACAACAACAGACAGGGAGTTAGCATAGGGTACATGGTAGCTTAGTTGTTTCTGACCTTATTGTGATGGGTAGAATCATGTGACAAATTCTGAAAAGTGAGTTGTGAACAGAAGTCTGTTAGTCAAATCTCAGATATGTATTGTTCTATGGTCTTTAAATCCCCCAGAATTCTCTCTTACCTTTGCCAATGCTAACAGAAAATTTCAAAGTAGTAGGTGGTTTACCAGGAAACTCAGCCAAGATAATCTTCTGATTCATCATGGACATATAAAATGAGAAACACTCCTTTGACATTTAACTTTTCTCAGACCTTCTTTGTTATTGTAGAATGACGTAGACTGTCTTGAATGAAAAACTAAATGAATACTAAAGTTGTCAGTTGAGCATATTACACCATGGGTGCACTCTGAAGGGCATGGCCCTCAACTTCCACTTGGTGTTGTAAGAAGAACCAATCCAAGCTGACCCAACTCATATTCCAAGTCCTCCAGAAAGCCTTAATCTGAAGATGATGACAGCAATGGTGATGCTGGTGAGGATATGATGACATAGAGCATTACTATATGTATAAAAATAGTTCTAATTAATTATGTATATTGACTCATTTGTTTTTCACAGCAAACTCATAGAAGTATTTGCTTTATAACTTTTTCAGAAGAATAATCAGAAAAAAATGAGGGGATGTCTTTGTTTGTTTTATGGTTTTATGGGAAAATACCCAAAACTGATCAATCGATAAAAAACAAACAAACAAACAAACAAACAAACAAACAAAAACCCAGAACTTTATTTCTCATACTTCTGGAGAATGAGAAGATCAGGGCCAATGTGCTGGCTGGTCCAGTTGTCTGGTGAGGTTATCTTGTTGTGGTGTCCTTTAGAGAGTTAGGGACACTATGTCCTTACATAGAGAAAAATAGAAGGCTACTAAAGTCCCTCTCCCTCTCTCTTTACCTTTTATTTTGATTATAATTACACCTTTCTCCCTTCTATTTCCTCTATCCACACCCTCCCAAATATCCTTTTTTTACTTTTATTCAAATTCATGGCATCTTTTTTCATTAATTGCTGGGACAACTCCAACTTACATGCAAAAGTGGGTGATGGAAACACCCACAAGGCTTCATTCAACCTTATATGAAGAAGGACAGTCAACTAATAAATGCCTAGAGTGGGAGAAATAGTCTTTCTTCCCCAGAGAAGTACATACCAATTGGTTATCCAATATGAAATGGTCAGTCCTGAAAACATTAACATGGGAAATGTTACGAAGTCTCTCTTATGAAGGCCTTAATCTCATTCTTGAGGAGAGAAGCCCTCGTGATCCACCTATATCTTATAAGTCCCACTTCTTTGTAACATCTTATTGGTCAGTAAATTTCAATATTTTAATTTTGAAGGGGCAACATTCAAACATGGGAAGATCAAATAACATCTTTAATCTACTGTTGATGATTGACAGACTCAAGGATAGAGGCCAGGCTGTCTGACTTCAGAATCTAAAAAATTCATAAATTTATCTCATATATGATTTCACTCCATTTTCATGACTAAACTTCATGATAAATTTTGTCCCCATTTAAAATGAGGCTTAGAGAGATGAAATCATGTCCTCTTACTTCACATAGTGTATAATATTCTCAGCAGTTGCTCTCTGAACTGTCCCCAGATTTGGTGGCTTAGGTCAACACTAGTCAGCAACTCTGCTCATGAATTGATGTGCATCCCTTTGAACTGCAAAGAGACTCAGATATTTTCCCTACATAGAAAGTAACAATTTAGCACACCTCCACTTTTCGGATGCTGACAGGAGATATGAGCCTCATATCTGAAGGCAAAGGACTCACTTCACATAGCACAGAAAACAGCATGACCCCTGTGCTTTCTGGGTTCCTTTCTCTCATGAGTCTCAATGGATTCATGCCAAATTGCCCATGCGGGTGTTATGCACAGAGTAGGATATTGCTGTAACTAAAGAAGTTACAATTTAAGGACTTTAAGGAACTCCCCGTGTTTTTTAAAAGGGTACCAACAAATTTCCCTCTGTTCTCACTGGAGATTACCTCTATGATCTAGGTCTGTTTGTTATACATTCATGTATAAAAAAGTTACAGCTGCATGAGATGGTAGTGCTTCCCTTGAAAGGTGAGTAGAACTGTTGAGGGATCATGAAAAGAACTGTTACCAACTTGGGGACCCTCCTTGCTAGTTCACATGGAATTCCTTTGGAGCTGAAGTCTAGGTGCCTTCTTTCTAGTTGGTTTACTCACATGGCCAGGAAGTTGATGCTGGTTGCTGGTCTGATACAGTAACTTCCTTCTTCCCAACTTCATCTCTACAGGGCCTTTATAGGCTCCCTCATGCTTAGTGGCTAAGTTGTGTCCAAGCCTTAGAAGTCACAGATTGTGAATTCTTCTGTACTTACAAACCCTTCCTAAATAATGTGCTCAACAATAGCAGTATCAAAATTAATATGCAAAGGGAAGATGCAGGAATATTGCCTTTTTTAAAGTCCAATCAGCCACAGAATTGTGTAATAACCACATGCTAAACATGGATCATATGTCAGGGACTGGACTTGATGGTAAATACATAGTATCACATGGATGCTAGAATAACGAATTCCCCATTGAGTGGAGGGAATTGAGGCACAAAGAGAGAATTATTAGTCTATGTGTAAGATGAAAATTATAGAGTGATATGTGTACATGGTACCGGGATATGTAAACAGCATAAGAATAAAAAGTAAGTTGCTCTGAGTGAAGCCAGTAGAATGAGGAATTTTACTTCTTCTCACACCCTACTACCATCTTAGTGGTGGGACCACTAAGATATTTATTCTAGTAACTGAAGGCAATCTTGTTTAAAACCACAAAATATTTTCATAATGCCTTATTCTTTGAGACTTTTACTTAATTTTTTTACATTTTATTAAAATATAATTAAATTATCTCTCCTCTTCTTTTCCTTCCTCCAGCCCTTCCACTTTCCCCTCTTTCTAATCCCTTTCATGCCCCCTACTCTCAAATAGATAAGATCTTTTTCTTTGATTATTATTACATATATGCATATGTATGGACAAACATAAAAATAAAACCTGCAGCATCCATTTTTGTTACTTGTGCATATATAGCTTCATGTATAACCGCTAATGGATAACCATGGGAATCATTCCTGGGAGTGACTAATTCTCCATCAGCAGTCATTAGTTGCTTGTAGTCTACGGATGGGACCTTGTGAGATTTCCACCCTTCCATGTTAGCAGATCTATTGATAATGTTTAGTTTTTGTTTATACAGCCCTTTCTAAAGAATTTTACATACACACACACACACACACACACACACACACACACGCACAAACATATATTAATTATTGCCATCACCATTATCCATTTCAACTCCTTTGCTTCCAATATGTCTCTTCTCCAACTTTATGTATTCTTTTCTTAAACATTCAAATGAGTTCAATTAGTGCTGCTCACAGGTACCTGTATGTGGGGCCATTTACTGGAGTACGGCAACCCTCCAGTGGCAGATTCTCCTTCTTCCAGCAGCCGTCAATTGCCAATACTACCTCACCTAGCGGTGGGGCTTCATGAGCTCCTTCATAATCCATGCTTGAATTTTGATTGGCTTGGTGTTGGCCAGGTTTTGTGTATGCAGCTGCATCTCCTGTGAGTTCACCAGTGCAACAGTGGTGTCATGTTCAAAAGATAGCGTTTTATGATACTCTTTCCCATGCTTTGTCTTGTTCACTGATTCTGTCCCCTCTTCCCCAGTGCTCCTTGAACCTTGACATGGGGAGGTTGGTCTGGATGCTATTGACTTTGAACTCACAGTCATTTATTCTTAGCACTTGGATTGTGTATGAGTCTCTGTACTATTACCAACTGCACAAAGAAGCTTCTCTGGCCAAGTTCAAGAGCAACAAGTATTTATAGGCATTAATATAATATTTAGAAGGAAGCTGGATATAGTTTTTTTCCTAGGGTCTGCAGCTTGCTCAGCTATGGGCTTCTGACCAAGTTTTCAATTCCAAGGATGAATTCCATCCTATGCAGCAGGACTAAATCCAATCATAAATCATTTGGCTAGTCCCTGAACAATCATGCCACTATTGTAGCCAACATTGATTGGCAGGTTAGCATTGCAACATGCAGGGTCCAGTGCTGGTGAAACCATTTCTCCCTAAGCCGAATGAATAAATAGCCTCTGGAACTAGGAATACTTGCCATCAGCAAAGAAGTTTCAAGGTCAGTTTAAGATGAACTTATCTATGTCCTACAACCAAAATGTGTGTTGTCTTCAGCATTAGGGTCTTACCCTGTAGTTCTGGAGAGCCACCAAGAACACTGGCAATAGCCTGACTTGCTTTGTAGACATCTGGAGTCCTCCAGACTGATAAGCCATAAAGAGGTATCCCATGCTGACACTGAGATTTTCCTTGAAAAACCTGTGTTTTCTGCAACTAGCATTGTCAACTCATGCATAAATAGCTTAAAATTAGTGAGTTTCCTTAAGGCCTTTTTATACATTTTTAGTTGTGGATAACCCAACTCCTATCCCATTCTCAACGCCCATTTATCTATGCCATCCCCATTTAAATTATTCATCTCTAGTATTCTCACCTCCTTTCATTTCACATAAGCTCCATTATATTCTCCAACAATATTTTAGCTGATTTACAAGATAGTAAGATTACCTATGTTTTTTAGTCACTGTTTTGGTAAGCCTTCCTGTACCCCATGACTTCCTCTACCCTTCTACCCCTTTTTTCTGCTTAAGCCTTCTAGTCTCAATTCCCCCTCCTGCATTTTACCTATACTCTGTTATCATCCTCCCTTTGTTCTCCAACAATCATCCTTTTTCAAGTTCCTGGCTTCCCAGTATACGGCAAGTTAAATATACAAAATAAAAGAGAGTTTGTAGCATTTATCTCTCTGAGCCTGGGTGACCTCACTCACTATACATTCTCCCACTTTCATCCACTTACCTTCAGCTTTACTAGTTTAATTTTTCTACAAATGAAGAAAATTCCATTGCACATATACATTACACCTTCATTATTCATTCATTAGTTGCTATACATCTAGATTGATTTCATTCCTTAGCTATTGTGAGTAGAACAGAATATAGTGACTAAAACTACTGAAATTTTAAGGGCTATCCCTCAAATTCAGTCTCAGGTTTTATAGTGCCCAATATTTATACCTGTTTCTACTCTGCTGTTCTTCTGTGTGTTGATCTTCATGTCACAACAGCAAAAATGTTAGTCATGAGTATCTACAGGCCCCTTCCTTTGTAATTTAAAATGATTATATTTTACATTTATTGTATATAGGTTTTACTGTGGAACTGATTAAAGTCATAGTGGGCTGGGAGTCAGAAAAGGCCGGGCTTACACTGGAGAGGGCAGAAAACCATAGAAAATACTGGAGGGAAAGGGAACCAAGAAGACAAGAGTGAAGAAAAATTATGGGTCTGTGGGTTGTGTACAGAGAATTTTAAAAAGTTTTAAAATGACAAAGTAGTTGTAAATTGTTTTCAGGTCATTCTTCTATGATCCACATTGTAAAATCTCTCACTATTATCACTTTTTAGAGAAACCATAAGTATTCAAGTGCTTTCTAGTTATTTTCATTACTACGCCTGTGCATGTATTTAATGCAATACTATTCGCACAAGGCACCTCCTTTTTATAGAGGATACAATTCAGGAGAATATTCCAGGTCAGGAAATGACCATTAAGTTACTTTGATGAGCAAGTCGTAGGGCTGGAGACAGGGGGTTAGAAAAATAAAGTGAATGTAGATCTTACTAGAAATATTGCAGTTTAGACAATCATTGTATATGCAGTGATTGAGGATAAAATGGGAGACTAGGGGTGGGGCAAGGAGGATGGAATTACAAACTAGATTAGTGGGTGGTTAAGAATGGGCATTTCCGCTCTGGAAATCCCTGTGGTGACTTCTCAGAAAATTGGGAATCAATCTACCTCAAGACCTAAGCATACCACTCTTAGGCATATACCTAAGGGATGTTCAATCATACCACAAAGATATTTGCTCAACTATGTTCATAGCAGCATTATTTGTAATAGGCAAGACCTGGAAACAACCTAGATGCCCCTCAACTAAAGAATGGATAAAGAAAATGTGATACATATACACAATGGAGTACTACTCAGCTGTAAAAAAACAATGACATCATGAAATTTGCAGGCAAATGGATGGAACTAGAAAATATCATCCTGGATGAGGTAACCGAGACTCAGAAGGACAAACATGGTATGTACTCACTCATAAGTGGATACTAGATGTAAAGCAAAGGATAACCAGAGTACAACCCACAGCTCCAGAGAAGCTAGGTAACAAGGAGGATGCTAAGAGAGACACATGGATCACTTTGGGAAAGGGAAACAGAGGAGAGCTCCATGAGTAAACTGGGGCTGAGGGGGAACAATAGAGGGGAGGGGATGGGGGTTGAGAACATGAGGGAACAGGATGGTTGAGCTGGGGGAGGGATGGAGTAGGAGAGCAATGAAAGACGTATCTTGATAGAGGAAGACGTTACAGAGTTAGTGAGAAACCAGGTGCTAGGGAAGTTCCCAGGAACCCACAAGGACGACCCCAGACTAGATTACCAGCAATAGTGGAGAGGGTACCTGAACTGGCCTACCCTGTTAATCAGATTGGTGATACCCTTAACTGTGATCATAGAGCCTTCATCTAGTAACTGATGGAAGCAGATACAGAGATCCACAGCCAAGCACCAGGCCGAGCTCCAGGAGTCCAGTCAAAGAGAGAGAAGAGGGATTCTATGAGCAAGGGGCATCAAGATCATGGTGGAAAAGCCTGCAGAGACAACCAAACCAAGGTAGTAGGAACTTAGGAACTTTAGATCAACAGCTGTGGAGCTTCCATGGGACTGGACTAGGACTAAGCCCTCTACATAAGCTAGACAGTTGTGTAGCTTGGTCTGTTTGAGAGGCCCCGCATAGTGGGATCAGGTCTATCCCTTGTGCATGAGCTGGCTTTCTGGAGCCCATTACCTATGGTGAGAGTCCTTGCTCAGCGTTGATACAGTGGGGAAGGGCTTGGTCCTGCCTCAACTGAATGTACCAGGCTTTGCTAACTCCCCATGGGTGGCCTTACCCTTTCGGAGGAGGGGATGAGGGTGAGTCGGGAGGTCTGGGGGGAGCTGGAGGAGGGAAGAGAGAGAGATCTGTGGTTGGTATATAAAATGAATAAAAAATTAAAAAACAAACACAAATGGGCATTTCATGAAGATAGCCTATTAGAAGGTCTGTCATTTCCTATTTAAATATTAGGCATTCCCAAATTGCATTTAGACCAAAAAGGAGATCTAACTCAAAGATTCTGAAAGGTCAGGTGGGAGACCTATAGAATTTACTTGGTATTAAATTACCTTAAGCAGAGCGTTTGTTCATTATCTGCTAATGCAGTTGACAAAACAAGGCCTCGTTTCTCGCCAGTGGTGTTTCCACAATCCAGTGCCAGAGAGAAGCCAGCAGAATCGGGTGTTCTAGGTTCCCAGGCACAGCAGATAGCAATAAGTCATTCTCCCCTGAGCTACTCACAGGACTGAGCTTCTCAGTCTATGAACTAAACAATAGAGCTACCCCCTCTTTCCCTCTCCTGCCCCCACCTCCCTGAAAGCTGGTTAAGTACCTGTGCATTGACTTGCTGTCTGTAATAATTTTTAGTTACCCTCTAGTGAGCATAACACATACTTTTGAATGTTATGCTACATGAAAAAGGACTCAGTCTTTTCCTCAAGGGAAATCCAGTTCTTTTGTTGATTGGGTGCTTCTTGGAGGCTAGCCATCAGTTTAACTCTTTTTTTTTCCTTCATTGTGAAACCCTTCATGGTCATGGGTGCTGGCAGAAGGAATGGAAACTATGTGCCAACTTTGAAGTGGATATATCTGTCAGCACTTCTATTGTGTAAGTGAGAGAAGCATGCCCAGTAAGGTCAGACCTCTTAGCTCAGCATTCACGTTGGTGTTTGGTGGAAGTCCTGGTGTCCCATACACATTTTCCATGCAGATGTTTTACCTCAATATACTCTTGGATATTTCTGATTATATAATAGATCATTTATTATCTCATTTTAAAAGAACAGAACGTATTTGTCCATTTCTTACCTATCTGATATCAAGAATAACTTAAATAATGGAGAGTGGAGGGTAGGAATGCTCTGTGATGTGGACTAGCTCTGTTGCACTTAGGTGAAAATATTACAGACAACAAGGACTGGAAAGATGGCTTAAGAGTTAAGAGCATTTATTGCTTTTAAAGAGAACCTGGATTAAGTTCCCAGCACTCACATAGCATCTTACAACCATCTCTATTCAAGCCCTCTTCTGATTTCCACAGGTATGCACTTGATAGATATATATATATATATAAAGGGAAAAATTTGTACACATAGAATAAAATAAATAAATCTATTTTTAATATTATAGACAATTACAGAGAGGCATTAGCATGACACAGTATGGGAGTTTAAGTGTTTGCATTTTTGTGCCCAGATTTCTGAAGCTAAAAGCACAGAAAAAATGTTCACAATGTTTACCTTTGACTGGCAAGCAATGTTTCATTTTCTGAGTTGTCTAATTCTTTGGAATGATTTTTATGCTTCTACAAGCAGAAGACAGAGTACAGTTACCTCTGTTTTAGAAGGGAAGCGTCTCTTATACATATTTAGTACCCTGTGATTTGGATTTCAGTGTCAGAGGAAAAGCCCAAGGATTAGGTCAGATTGACAAAGCTGCTTAAAATGGAAACATCTGAGTGACGCTCTCCCAGTCTAGTGCTAGTAGATCATGGTTCATGTTCACCTGTGTCCAGGTGTGATTGTCAAAGGATCTTGTGGCTTCTGGTGTAAAAGCCTGTCTTGTGCATAGCGTATTAAAATTTCTAAGAATCTTAACTCTGACCATCTCTTTAAACCCAAACAGTCTTCATAAAAGGGAAAAGGCCAAACATGTCCTTTCTTCCTCCCTCCTTCCTTCCTTCTTTCCTTCCAATATTTAGTCCAAAAAGTGAGATTAATTGCCAAGTCACATATTGAGCTGAAGAAGGAGTCAACACAGGTTGTGAATGGTTTGAATTATTGTCATTGCTCTTTATTTTATCTTTTCTAGCTCCTTAAGTATAATTAGATACTTCCTTCTGTGGTAAATATTGCCCATAACTAAAGCCTCATAAAAGCTTTTGTTTACATGCATCTCCTTCAGCATACTCCAATCCACACTGCTTCTCTCAATATCTGCACACAGCATATTCTCCATATGTTGAACAAATACATGAAGCTCCCTGGGGCTTGATGGACAGCTAGTATAGGCAACTGATGTGGTCTAGATTCAGTAAGAGATTATGTGTTGGAAAATTAGGTGACAGATGATGGAAGAAGACTCCCAACATCATCCTCTGGCATTCACGGGAATGCACACACACACATATGTCCTGTACATATAGGCACACGCATATGAACAAATGTTCATGCATATATAGCCCACACACATTATAGGAAATTCTATCCTGTTATGGTGACACTTGACTATATCCGGTCAAAACACATGATAGAACTTTGAGAAGTATTGTTTGTTTGAGCCTGCCATGGACCCACTCCTGCATAAGAAAGCCAATACACAAGACAGTGGGAGGCAGATTAAAGAAGACATGGCTATCCTGGCTTACTCTGTGGGTTTTAACTGTCTTCCAATTGTTATGCCAATACATTTTCTTTTTCCAGCCATGTTAGTGGGGTTTAGCCTTTCCTTTCACAAGGGTCCACCCTCTCAACTACTTAGGAGTGTGTTACTATGGAGTGTAGTCTGAACATGGAACAGTACTTGACCTCCATGGGGGAAAGCACAGCTAACAAAGAGCAGACATCTCTGAGGAGCATGAGGAAGATGACAGTGCTTCTGCTGAAGGCAGGTTTGCTGAAGTATCTAGCCCTGTGTGGACCGTGACCATACACAATGTCATTGACCCTCAGGGGAACTCTGCAGTAACAACCTGTACTTTGTGAGCTAGCTTTTATGCTGGGCTCAAAGGACAAGAGCTCATTCAACTGTCTATGTGCTAAAGGGGCCCATGCTCAAGGAGTAGAGATGATATGTTTATATTTAACCACAGCTCAGAACAATTCACATCTACACCTAATTTGGCAATAAAAACTCTAGAAACTCAATAATAAACTCAATAAAAACTCAATTAAAAATGCTCATTGCTCACCCTGTCCTAATAATCAACACTCATTGCTCACTGTGTGTGAGGGACTGTTCTAGAAATCTTCAGTCCATTACGTCATTAAATATTCCTCTATGGATGAGCAATCATTACTATCACTATGTTAGAGGTGAGGCAAGTGTGGTAAAGGGAGTCTGAGACCATGTCCTTAACCACCACAGTAACACTACTGATAAAAGAGAAGCTCCTGTTTGGAAACCAAGGAACTGCAACACAGGAGATCAAGGTAGAACTCAGGAGGCTGAGATGGGATTGCACCCAGACTATTTGGCTTCAGAGTAGATGCTGTCTTAAAAGTACTGGCCATGGAGCCAATGGGGGTAATTATATGGAAACAATGCAACCTCCCTAGCTATGGGGCTTCTCATGTGGACATAGAGAAAATCAGCCAAATATCATTGATTTGCTTTCATCAGCCATAGATCAAGTCTAACAGTTAGAGAGCTACCATGTCAGGTAGAGATCTCAGTCTTGGATGCTAGCATCTTCTCAAATCTGTGTACACTCTTCTTTGACTTTATATGGACTGCCTTTCACGAGGAACCCCATTGCAGACATTGTAGATACTAGTACATATTATATCAGTTTTTAGACATAAATTGGATTGTCTAGTTAGGAGATACTGCTTCTGACATTTGACTAATCTTAGGACATATTTCCTCCATGGTTTTCTATCTCAGCATGCACTAACAGACTGAATTACCCTAAATATTTATTTTAGAGATTATGTTATAGTTCAAGTTTATCTGGAGAAACGGTTTGCTAAGAAGGAGTCACATTTTATAGCTTCAATTAGTAAGCAGTTTCAGGATGTGGGATTTTGGACAGCTCTGGACTCAGTAAGCATGATAGAATAGGCCACAAATGGAACAACATTGGAGTATGCTCAGGGACACAGTAATAAAACAAGAAAGAGAATAACAACCTAAAGGAGATATCAGAAAAAGTAGTGATGTGTTCAACGGCTTCTAAGAAGCATGTTCAAAGATTTATAGCTAAGGAAAATGGGGCCAGAACTTGGGAGATGAAAAACTGCTATAGAGAAATTAGTTTAAGAGAAAATGTTATATAAAGGCCAGAAAAATTCATGAAGCACTGCCAAATACCACTGAAACCTAGAGAATCCTTTAATGCCAAATATTACCAATTGTGAGGACCTGGCATCAGGGGGAATCTCTCACAGTCTCTGTAGGAGTTCCACCATACACAATATGACTTCACGGTTCCCTCTGTACGTGTTTGGGTTCTCAGCATACAATAGAGTGAAATTACTGTTTTAGAACTTCAGCATAACATGTTTGTGGTAAGGATGCCAAGACATAAAAATGAGCCTAATACAGAGAAAAGTTAGAGATGAGAAAACAACCAAAACATAACACATGACTTGAGGCCCTGGACCAGGGACAGTCAAAAGCCCTCACCATTTTTATGGCATAAGCATTAGGGTAGTTGCATTGCATGTGAAATCAGAAGAGTTTTGGTGCCTAACATTTGTGGTTTTATATAAGCATATACATATATGTATGTATATTGATACCCTAGCAAACATGACACAACTATAATAAAATTATTACATGAGATAGATCTTGTTTTCTACTATTGCTCAATAAAATAATCAGAGGTGGGGGGCGGGAATGGTTGATTCTAGGCTTGTCACAGAAAATACAAGGGAAACTTGGATTATCTCTTGCCAAAAAGCAAGAAAGAATTCAAGAGCTTGGTGGACCATGGTTGTTGAAATGAAGGAGCAGCTGGAAAGGAGTTTCTATTGACCACCTTCTGCAAATTCAAGCAGGCAAAGATTGCACAATGACTATAATTATGACATATTTCAAACATTCATTAATTTATAATGTTATAAAAGGGGAAGAGGAATACTTAAAAGAGAAAGAGAAAAATCTTTTCTATACAGAAGAATGTCAGCTTGAAAGCAGAGATGGAACTGAGGAAATAGAAAATCAACACTTGTTTTACATTGTTTTAGTTAACAACAATCACCAATAGAAGAAGGACCTGACTCTAGTAACCAAACTTTCATTCTAAATATGCGAGCTTTTCTACAACTGATTCTTCTACTCTCCCAACAGCAGCTACGTCTAATGATTCAGCTCAAATCAGACCTTGTGTGTGAAACATAACTGCTCCCATTTCAGGTGTCAATTGCAAGTCTCTGGGCATCTTGCACTTCAGTAGGCCAGCTATAAATCATAAGTTCTCATAACTCTCCCCGCCCCGAGGTTGATAAATTGCTCAAAGAACTCAGGAATCTACTTCACTTAGATTTGCTGGCTTGTTATAAAGGATATAATTCAGGAACCATACAATGGAATAGACATCTGATTGGTCCTTTCGGATTTTCTTTTCATGTTATTGTTATTTCCTGTTTGCCTTCAAATACATCTTGTATTTATCTGATGACACTCAAGAGTCCCAAGCATTAGTCAAGTCTCCCTTTATTGATTTTCCCCAGTTAGTGACTGTGTAAAACACAGGAAAAGCCTTGACTGTATGGGAAGTCATTGCAAATTACTTCCTTCCTAATGGGCTTTATCTCATTGCTCCTTTCCTTAGTAGCACTTGACTACTTTGGCAACTGGGGACTCTGGGATTTCCTGCTGCCGGAAGTGAACTCCAAGCAGACACAACTGTTAGGAGAATTCATTGGTTTGGAATAGATGGTGCTCAAAGGTCTGGGGAAAATAAGCTGGGTGTGCTAAACTGTGGTCTGATCACTATCAATCAGCATTTCCTGGTACTTTGTCCAAGCTTACTTTACTGTGAGAACTTGAAAATCTTCTGGGTAGTTCCACTGCTCCTGACAAAAGTCTCCCCACATATCTTCTTGCACAAGGTTCCCACCTGTGCTCTCAATAATAGTCTGAGCAGTCAAAGTAGCCTATCAGAAAGAGAGGGTGAACCTCATTTAGCTTCACTGAAGGCAGACTGTCTGTCTCCTATGTATTTCTGGGTTTGTAAG
Source organism: Peromyscus eremicus (assembly GCF_949786415.1). Classification (NCBI taxonomy): domain Eukaryota; kingdom Metazoa; phylum Chordata; class Mammalia; order Rodentia; family Cricetidae; genus Peromyscus; species Peromyscus eremicus. The sequence continues at coordinate 36,581,893 of NC_081436.1, read as the reverse complement.
GATATCATTCTACAGATATGCATTATATCTCACAACAGGATTTTTAGTGATACCATTGACTCACCTGGGAGTTCAAAGATTAGAGTTCTACTCTTAGTTAAACCTTGTACATGCCCCTAACCTTAAAAATCACTCCTTGTACATGGATGGAGATTATCTGTCAATAAGATTAGGGGGGATCTCTTAGGGTTTCCATTGCTGTGAAGAGACATCATGACCATAGCAACTCATAAAGGGAAACATTTGATTGGGTCTGGCTTATCGTTTCTGAGGTTCAGTCCACTATCATCATGGTGGGACTTGGTGGCTTGCAGGCAGATGTGGTGCTGAAGAAGGAACTGAGAGTGGAAAAGGAGCTACAACTTGATTTTTCAGGCAACTGGAAGTGAACCGTTTCACTGGGTGTAGCTCGAGCACATATGAGACTTCAAAGTCTGCCTCCACAGTGACATACTTCCACCAACAAAAGCATACCTACTCCAACAGGGCCACACCTCCTAATAGTGTCACTCCCTTTGGGGGCCATTTTCTTGCAAACCACCACATTCCAGTCCCTGGCCTCCAAAGGCTTGCAGTCATAACACAAAAGTTCAGTCCAACTTCAAAAATCCCATAGTCTATAATAATTTCAAACTTATTAAAAGTCTAAAGTTCCAAGTGTCTTCTGAGATTCATGCTATTTCTCAACTGTAATCCTTTATAAAATCACAACCAAAAAACAGATCACATACTTCTAAAATATAATGTCACAGGATATACATTGCTATTCCAAGTGCAGGGAAGGGAACAGAGTGAGAAAATACTAAACCAAAAATCAGCTGGGTAAACTCCAAACTCTGTGTTTCAGTTTCTGATATCAAAATGCTCTTCAGATCTCCAAATCCTTTCAGCTTTGTTGAATGAAACACACTTCTTTCTCTTGGGCTTGTTTCTCTCCCTGTTAACAGCTTTCCGCCACATGTATCCCATGGCTCAGGCATCTCCAACATCTTGGGGTCTCCAAGGCAATCCAGTTTTCAATTTCAGCTTCATGAAATGGCCTCTCTAGGCCTCCATTCAGGGATACCCCTGACACATGCCTGGCCTCAGCAACTTTCCTTAGTCAAGAAGGAATATTCCATAACCCTTTTCCTCTGTCCTTGATTCTGTAACCAGAACCACATGACTGAAGCTGCCAAGTTCTGCTGCTTACTAGTGCTGGAACATGGCCCCCTTATTCAATTACATCTTCACTAATTTTCTTTATTCAATGGTTTCCTTCACTGCCTAAGCTTGGCTGTCCTGAAACTGATCTGTAGACCAGGCTGGCCTTGACCTTAGAGAAATTTTAATTACATCTTCACCAGCTTTCTGTTTTCTATAGTTACCTTCACTGCCTAAGCTTGGCTATTTAGGAACTTGCTCTGTAGACCAGTTTGGCCTCAAATTCAGAGATCTGCCAGCCTCTGCCTTTGGTGTGCTTGGATTAAAGGAATGCACCACCACACCAGGCTCTAAGATTTCTTTTAATTTCTTATCACAGGTTAGAAACATAGCTGGGTGTGATCTTGCCCTGAGGTCATCACTCCTTTTATTCCATTTCTTAATCTATTTATCTTCTTGAACAAAGGCCTTAGCTCCATTCCACTTCCTGGTGCTCATTTTTGCCTCAAATTTTACATTTTGTAATTTATCCTGCTCAGCTTGTTCCTTTTCAATATAAATCTTCATTAGAGTTACCACTAATTACCACAGGAGAAAGTCTATGCTAGGCTGTTTTGAGATTTCTTCTGCCAATGTAATTAATCCAAAACTCTTCACTTTAGCCTTGGGCAGACTTGATGGACTAGGCAAAAGGCAGCCATGTTCTTCAACAAAATATCACAAGAATGATCTCTAGGCCACATATTAATATTCTTCTCCTCTGAAACTTCATGAGCCGGCCCCCCAGAGGTTCAAATCATCCTCAGCACCCCTGTCTTCAGTGTTCCTACTAGTATAGCCCATTAACCAGCACTTACAATATTCAACTGATTTTCTAGTCCACAGTCCCAAGGTCCATATTCTTTTAAATAAAAGCATTGTCATACCTATCATAGCAATACCTCAGTCCTGGTACTAACTTCTGTCTTAGGTAGGGCTTCTATTGCTGTGAAGAGACACCATGACCATGGCAACTCTTATAAAAGAAAACATTTAACTAGGTTTGCTTACTGTTTCAGAGGTTTAGTCCATTATCATCATGGTGGGACATGGTGCTGGAGAAGGAGCTGAGAGTGGAAAAGGAGCTACAACTTGATTCTGCAGGCACAGGAAGTGAACTATCTCACCGAATGTGGCTTGAGCACATATGAGACTTGAAAACCTGCCTTCACAGTGACACACTTCCTCCAACAAAATCACACCTACTCCAACAAGGTCACAACTCTTAATAGTGCCACTGCCTATGGGGGTCATTTTCTTTCAGACCATCACAGGAGGTATGCCTGATAGTGTTCAGACACACTATCCCATTTCACAACAAACCTATTTACATGTCCACTTCTGGTTTCCTTTTGTTTCTAAGTCATAAAACTAATTTTATTCACCTCAAAGTATTAATAATCTTCTAGAGGGAAAAGGTTAAGTGGTGTACACTGCAACTGTGTAGCATAAGAAAAGAGGAAAATAGGAGCTGAAGTCAATATTAACACATGGCAATGTGCCTGCTAACTTTGGTAATAATCTCTGTGAAGATGGAACATGTCAGAACCTGAGGAATTTTATTAAATCACCTTGTCATTACTGTTCTTAGCAGAGTAAAAAGAGGCAAGGAAAGCTACACAATTACTCACCTAACCTCTGGCAGAGCAATCTTGCCTTCACGTGCATCTGTCTCTATCATAATTGACCTTGTATTCTGTTTCTGTTGCCCTTTTCATTTCTCTCCTCTATTTTAAGTGGAGAAAAGACAACATAAATGATTTCTTAAGCATCACTGTATTTCCGGTGCCCTGTACAGCTACCAGTGTATTTGAAAAGAAAATTCTAGTGGGGAGTTGAATAAAATTAATTGAAGTCAACTTCTTCAAGTGAATCTTGGAATTTGCTAATTATAAACACAGAACCTTAGGACCAATGAAATCAAGAGACACCTAGACGGGGTAGAGATGCATTGAGGGTCCCAGTACTGAGAGGGAAGAGGACTCATGCCCAAATCCCTAACCCAGAAGCAATCTCAAATTGATAGCCACTTGAAAATGAAATTTTGGTTTTCTTCAAGGGAGTCTCACTGGTGAAACAAACTACTCTTAAGGATAGGTTGCATGCCCAGTAGTAGATGACCAACAGAAATGAAACTCCATGGCATTATTGGTGACTCCTTATCTCATAATGGTGTGTCAGGCATTTTTTAAACCATGTTTTACTTTCTTAATTCTCCTTTTTTTTTGTTCCAGATTTTTTTTCTTGTGTCTCTGCAGTGAGTGGCATTTAAATTCTTACAAGGAAATGAACATATGCTACTGGATAGAATGTTTCATTTGAGTGGAAGGCTAGATTGATGGTAATTTGTCATGGCTGGAAAGAAAGGGGTAAACAGTATGTTAACAAACAAGACAATACTATATATTATTAATCCCAGAGAACCCTCAAGGAAGCTATTAGAACTAATAAAATAAATTCATCAGAGTTGCAAGACACAAGATCCATGCACACAACTGCTGGTATCTCTATAGTATACTAATGAACAATGTAAAATGAAAATTAAGAAACAAATTCCATTTGTAATAGTATGTTAAAAATTTAAATATTGGGAGTAAATCTAACTAAAGAACTAGAAATCTTATGCACTGAAAACTGGAACTCCTTGTTGAAAGAAATTAGGGAGAAACTTAAATAGAGTGATAACACATGCTCATTCTTGCATAAATGTTTAATGCTGCTAATACATTAATTTTTCTTCAACAATCTTCAAATTCAAAGTAATCCCTGTTAAAATTCCAGAACACTTTTTTTTTTCAAAAATGTAAAAGCTAGTTGCAAGGAGCTCTTAAAAATCTTAGGAGAAAATATTCATGACATTGGATTAGGCAGTGGTTTGATGAATACAAGACCAAAAACACAGACACCAAAAGAAAACATAATAAATTGAACTCTATAAAAATTAATAACTTTTTATATCAAAGGACTCCACTGTGAGTGTGAAAAGACATCCAGCAGCATAAAGAAAACATTTGTAAAGTCTGTTTCTGATAAGGAATAGCCAAACTATAAAAACCAAAACAAAAAAAAATTCACTCAAAAATAAATCCAAAAATTTGAATAGACATTTCTTCACAGAAAGTATACAAACTGCTAATAATAACAGGAGGAGGTAGTGTCATTTACCACTAAGAAAATTCAGATCACAACCACAGTGAGATAACGGTTCATACTTGTAAGCCTAACTGTTATCAAAACAAGCAGAAGTCAGGATAGAGCAAGTGTAGACAAGGTCATGGAGGAAATGGTACTCTCTGATCTGCTGTGAGGATGGGAAATAGTCTAGACATTGTGAAAAACAGATAATGACTTTTTAAAAAAATTAAACAAATAATTATTTATCCATATTTCTAGGTATGTACTCCAAACAACTGATCACAGAAATATATATATATATATATATATATATATATATATATATATATATACCTATACATATATATGTATATATATATGTGAATAATATGTAGATACATACATGTATACACACATTAGTGTTTATAGCGGCATTTTTCACAATAGCCAACAGGAAACAATCCATGTATCTATTGACAAATGAATGGGTAAATAAAATGTGGTTAAATCAGTTGCATTTCTTATCACTGTGACAAAATAGCTGACAGAAGCAACTTAAGGAAACAAAGTCTTGCTCTGGCTCAGTTTTGAGGGCACAGCCCATCATACCAAGGAAGACTTGGTAACAGTATTGGTTCCTGTCCATCATGGCAGGAACAGGATATGGTTTATCACACCTCAGAAGTTGTTAAATAGTAAAATGGAGTTGAAAGTGGTACAGAGCTATAACCCTAAGTAACCTATCTGTACCAATCAACCACGCCTCATGCCTTGAAAGTGCTCCTTTCCCCTCCCCAATAGTCCTGTGACTTGGAGACCAAGTGTTCAAACACATGAGACTATGGGAGACACTGTATATTCAAGTTGTAATAGTGATCTACCCATATGATGGTATATTAGTCACAAAAATGGATGAGATTTTGATACAGGTTCTGTGGTAGAGCCTTGAACATAATATACAAAGTAACAAGTCTGTCATGAGAGGATGACTAGTGTATGACTACATGTAGTCAACTTCTAAGAGATAGAAAGCAGAAGAGAGGTGTTAGGAGATGGGTAAATTATGAATGCAGAGCTGTTATTTAATAAAAACAGTGTGCGCTAAAGATGGTGAAAAAGTCTGGGGTAGAGACAGTGGTAACGTTAACACAGCACTGTGAATATACTCAATACTATTGGATTATACAGTTAATTTGTTAAAAGAAATCATATGCTTTGTCTATTTTACCCAATAAAAAGAGAAATATAAGAAAGTTTATTATTATAATCTCAGTCTTTGACCATCTGCCCACTCTTTGACCAAGGCATGACTTGTAGGTTAAGGATAGGCCTAAGAGTGGGAAATAAACTTAACTGATAACCCCATGTGGATTGCCTAAATGCAAAAGGATCATTTTCTGTCAACAATCAGGAGAGAGCCAGTGACGCAATGCCACAAAGTGCTCATTGCTGAGTTATATGAGTGGAGACAAGTTCTCTGTATCCACACATGATTAATCTCTCAAGTTCTTTTTTATGTTAACAATCATTTGGCTGACTGCTTCAAGTGTGATTTCTATCTGCTTCTCCAAAATATCATTATGCCCCAACTAAGTCACTTTATGTAGATTTCTTATAGAAAGCTAAAAATATGCTGTAGTGGGTAGCTATTTCAGCGTTGACTTTGAAGCACTGCCCCTAGTGAGGTAGCCGGTAACTGCCACACAAGCCTATGACCTGCCCCTGGAGCATGGCCAAGAAGGGAGCCCTTAAGACCTGAGGTACTTACATGCAGGCCCTCTTGGCTCCTCGTGATCCTGGATGCTGGAGTGTAGACCAAGTCAGAGTTCTCCAGAGACCCATGCTGGACTGTCCCTCACCTCTCCCAGACCCTGTAACCGACCCCTTTACTGGTTGTAAGTTACCCCAATCAACCCCTTTACTGATTATGTTACCCTGAAATAAACCTCCTTTTAACTACTGGATAAACTATGTGGAGTTGCCTTGTTAGTTCCCTGCTTTAATATGCTATTCACAAAGGAATAATTTCTGAGTAATTATATTTAAATTTGTTAAATTTGTTGTTAAAACAGATATGTACAGGATTATAGGCTGTGTCCTCATTTCATTAAATATTTTTATAATAACAATTGCTGTTTATTACTGGAACATTTAGATGCTTCACACCTGTTGCAAGGTATTTATATCCTCTTACACTGAAAAAAATCACATTTCTGCTCACCTTGTGTTGCAGCCATTTTGCAACGTGACTTTCTCTGAATCTCTGCCTATCGAAGTTGGGTAATCTGTTTGCCCAATGGTCTACATGATGCACTTTGACCAATTAAGGTGGTGGATATGATATACCAACTCTTACTTCCATCCCTCAAATGCTCTCCCAATTTACTGATTTGTATTGTCTAATTGGTCTATATAGAGCACCTCAGGCCTACGATGAATGGAGGAGTATGTGCAAGATAAACTGTTGACTCATGAAGTTTGACTCTAAGAGAACAGGTTATGACTCCCTTGGTTTCTGATGACTGATGGCTTCGGGAACACTTAGAGTTATGCTTTGTAGCCTCCTAGTGTAGGAAGGAGATGGGAGGACATCATATTTCATCTCTCATATTGTCCTTAGTCTGTGATATAATTCCCCAACTTTTTTTTTTCATTTAATTTCCTACAAGGCACTTGCTAACAGTATTACATGAAATGCTATGTTTTGGTTTTATTGTATTTTCTATTTTATTTTTATGTACTTGCAAAGACTAAATATGGCAGATACATTGGGTTAGGTTTTTTCACAGCTCTTTCTACTGTCTTCTATGAGAGCAGATAGGCACCCATTACAATAAACATTGCTTTCAGTTATATATCTTCCCATTGGATTCTTGACTCTTTAAATACAGGGGTTGTACAAATCCTTTCAATGGATCTTTGTGGAATGAATGAGGAAAAGTATGATTTAACTTTAACTAAAGTGAAGGCTTAGAAATGAACTTGTGGTAGAACATAATGTTTTCTCTCTATTACTAGCCATCAAATTTAAGAAAGTGCATTAGTTCTGATGTGCTGTCCTAGTTATTTAAGCCCCTTGTATGCAGCAGAGGATATCTAGATTAAAAGATAATAGTTGAGATAAAGATGGATTGTAGGATACTAAAAATAGCCTTTATTGTTTATGATAAGTTCCCAGTATAGTAGGATCTATATTAATCCTGGATTATGAGTATTTTTTGATCAATCTTATGAGAGACAACACAAAGAACACATTAAAATAGTTGGTTTTTATAAGCTTGCACACAATGTTCAGTACATTCACAAGCCATGGACTAAAGAAAACTAAGAACATTGCATTTTTTTATTGCTTTAAACAGTTTATATTTTCTAATTTGTCACAAGAGATACAATTTTAAAAATGTTGGTTGTTCTTTTTGAGCCAGAGTCTCACACTATAGCCCAAGATGGCCTGGAACTTCTATTCACCCCAGACTGAACTTAACTCATGCAATCATCTTGCCTTAGCTTCCCAAGTGCTGGGATTGCAGGCATGAATCTGGCCTCAAATGAATGACTTTTGAATTTAGAAAACAGGATAAGAAAGTATTCATCATCATAAATGTGTGTGTGTGTGTGTGTGTGTGTGTGTGTGTGTGTGTGTAGTTTAACGTTTCTGGTAATAACAATGGTTTTATGTGTTAGTTTTTATGACTTTTTATCGTGCCAGGTATCCTCCAAACTTCTTACATCTGAGATTTGGTATCTATTATTCCTTTTTTAAAGTTATTGGCCATTAGTACTCCCAATATTTTGTTTGGTTGGTTGGTTGGTTTTCTCTTTTATTAGGAGGATTTCTGTTAGGCATGTATCATTCCTTTTCAGAGCATCCCATAGTTCTATCTCATTAAAGTACAGTGTCTCATGACTGAGAACTTCTGAAGTATTTCTTAAACTGCATATATCCCTCCCTATTGTGTCTTCCCCCAAGCTGTAGCATTTCTCCCTCCAACAGTAACACAAAATCTAGACAGTACAGTGGGTTTCACTGGGAGAAAATGCTCTTCTTCTAAATGGAACAAGGTTCTGCAGAGCCTCTTCCTCTAGAGAGCAGGCCTCATTTGAACACTCTAGATGTATTTCATTAGGGTGGCTTTTTCCCTGTCTGTGCCAGAGCTGTGAGAAGGCACCTTTAAGACAATCATTTAAGAGGCAGTGGGTGAGGTAATAGGAAACTTGGGAGGAGTTGGAGTTAGAAAAAGGAAAGAGGTGGGTAATGGTTTGAATAAGAAAGGCCCCCATAGGCTCACATATTTGAATGCTTAGTCACCAGGAAGTGTAACTGTTTGAAAAGATCAGAAAAATCAGGATTTACTGGAGGAAGTTTAAAAAACCAGGCAAGGTCCAGTCTCTCTCTCCATCCCTTCCCCTCCCCCTCCCTCTTTCTCCAGTCTCAGCTGCTTATCCAGCACCACTTGCCCCCTTGCTCTTTGCCATTATCATAATGGAATAAGATTCTGAAACTGTAAGCAAACTCCAAATTAAATACTCTCTTTTACAAGAGTTGCCATGGTCATGGTGTCTCTTCACAGCAACAGAACAGTGACTAAGACAGAGGATGTGATTTAACTCTATTTTACTTTAAAATTTTTAATAAAAAAAAATAAGACTGTTGCTCCTAAGAGGTCCTGACTCTCATGTCTTCACACTCAGCCTCCAGAAGTGTGTTGAAATTACTACCTTAGTACCCTATCAGAGTTTGCCTTCCAGAATGCATACAACTCTCTAATTTTGGATTCCTCTTTGCCATGTGACCTCAGTACTCCCATAAGTGTTGGCATTCTGGCCCTCCCCTTGAAGACCTGCCCTGCATCCTCATGTAAAGTCCCCTTTGAAAGGAAAACTCCTCCCTTTTACTAGTACAAAAAAAAAAGTGTTGTGGATATCACTCTGTATAAATAAAATGCTGATTGGCCAGTAGCCAGGCAGGAAGTATAAGTGGGACAAGCAGAGAAGAGAATTCTGGGAAGTGGAAGGCTGAGTCAGGGAGATGCAGCTGCCACCATGACAAGCAAGATGTAAGGTACAGGTAAGCCATGAGCCACGTGACAACTTATAGGCTAATAGATATGGGTTAATTTAAGATATAAGAACTAGATAACAAGAAGCCTGCTGCAGCCATACAGTTTGTAAGCAATATAAGTCTCTCAGTTGGGTCTAAGTGGCTGCAGGACTGGCGGGTGAGAGAGATTTGTCCTGACTGTGGGCCAGGCAGAACCAGAAAAACTCTAGCAATAAATGGTGCCCAATGGGTTGGCAAGAGTTTCCACCTAAAACCTGAGAAAGAAGATACTAAAACGGAGCTAAAATAGCTTCCTAGTTGTCTCTCTGAAGTTTGCCACAGCCTGCATGCTTGAGCTACTATATGGTGGGTTCCTGGTGTGCATGTTTGACCTGCAGTATGGTGGTAATGAGGTGTCTCCAAGCAGCACATTATGCTGCTGTGTGGTGGGTTTAGCCTTCGCTGATTTTTAAAAAAAAAAAAAAAAAGAAAGAGGTTTCTGGGCTACATGCTGCTTGGATAGAAGCATAGATTCACTATGGCTCCCAATGCTAGCGGTGAATTTTTTCCACCATGTTGAAAGGCTAAATTGGGCAGAGGGAACAGCCAAGACTTCTGCTTCAGTACTAACCGCTGCAGTTTAAAGCAATAGGTTCACAATAAGACAGATTCAGATGGAATAAGATTTTAAATGGTTTATATTATGTGTAAAAATGTACATAGGCTTGAAAGAGAGAGAAAAATGAATGTATACAGATATATAAAGAAATAGTTTTTAAAAATAAAGTCTTTAAAGAGACAGTAAAGGTAGTATAAAAAATAAGCCACGTAAAGATGGATATTACACAGTTAATCTAGATTGTGTTGTCTTTGGGATTTTTAACTGCAGAAAAACATTTGATCGTAAAAGCTATTGAGTTAAACCAATATGTATATTTTAAAAATACCTTGACTTCAAAATTTGGATTTAAGGATATGTAGCTTTGGAAAAGAGGCTCTGCTTTTGTTTCCACAGGAAGCCAGAGGCTATGAATTTGTTCAAGGTTCAGATACATCAGGTTTGACCAGCCAAGACCCCCTGAAAGGTCTCCAATGACACCATGGCCCAGATAATCCGACATCCAGAACAGTTTCAAGGCAACTGGCTCAGACAACACACCCTCACAGACTACTCTATAATCCTAAAATTTTCTTTGTGTCCCCATAAGATACAGTGCCCCCCTCCAGCAGGAAGTAGTAAGAGAAGCTATACCCAAATTCCCAAATATACCAAGCGGGCTTTGGAGATGGAATTGGCTCACTTCTTCTCCAAACCCAAGTATATTGAAAAAAAAAAAAAAGGTTAAAAGTTTCTTGTGTCCCAGTGTCCCATATCAGAAGAGCCCTCTGGTGTGGGACAGAGAAAAACCAATATTTTTATTGAAAACAGGTTGATTATAAATGCAATCTCTTTCTAAAGAAAAAAGAAGGGGATAGTATAGATATGATAGGATAAAAGGATAAATTAATGAACCTACTTTTAAAGAGTAACAACTTGTTTAGAAATGTTTTACATTGCTATGAATTTTAGTTTATTGATACAAGTTTAAACTTAATTTTGTTATATTATATATAATATTTCTACTCTCGTTTAAGGTATTATGTTTATGTAACTCATTTAGATTATAATGGATAATTAAGAAATGCAGATTAATAATTAGTCTTCTATGATAGTCAAACTTATAGTCATGTTAAGTTTTCTAGGTATACATAGATATATTTCAGATAGATAGGTAATCTTCAAATACTTCAAAGACCTACAGAATATGGCATTCAAAATATTTTAAAAATTTAGACTTTCTGGACAATGAGACATGTCTGCTCCTGGCAGCACCACTTTACTTCAGAGAGGAGGATGGGCATCAAAGATACTCTGTATGGAGTTTATCTTCTTCTTGGCAAAAATAGCCATTTGGGCAATAAACTGTTCTTGCCTGGACTGCCTGATCGACTGGACATGCAGGAACCATAGGAAGGTGACCACTGAACTTTGCTTGGCAAAATGGTCCTTCAGGTTCCTGTTTTGCAAAGGAAACTGCCAGACATTCTACAGGACACTGAGAAAAGTGACTGAGAGACTCTAGGCCTGTGGGCTGAAGACAGATGCCCCAACTTTACAAAGGAACTTAGGATGACTGTCCAGGCTGCCAGCTGTCTCTGTCTAATCTCTCAAGACTCCTGAAAGCCGCTTGTGCCTTTCTCCCATTTCTCAGGTAATATTATATCCTTCTGAGGTCTTTGATGTAGTTGAAGACTAGAGTTATAATTTCCTCAGTTATGAGAAAAGATAAGTTAGATATAAAACCTTAGACTCACAAATATAAGCTAGATAGGATATCTTCTTTAATATTGTATCTGTAATTCTTGCTTGATAATTGTTTTGTTATATGTAATTTTACTATGTGAAAGTTAAAACCTTCCTTTTTGAAAAAAAAAGAAAAGGGGAAGTGCTGTAGAAATTGCTTTGTATAAATAAAATGCTGGTTGGCCAGTAGCCAGGCAGGAAGTATAGGCAGGACAAGCAGAGAAGACAATTCTGGGAAGTGGCAGGCTGAGTCAGGGAGAGACAGCCGCCACCATGACAAGCGAGATGTAAGGTACTGGTAAGCTACAAGCCATGTGGCAACTTATAGACTAACAAATATGGGTTAATTTAAGGTATAAGGACTAGATAACAAGAAGCCTGCTGCAACCATACAGTTTGTAAGCAATATAAGTCTATGTGTGTTTACTCGGTTGGGTCTAAGTGGCTGCGGGACTGGCGGGTGAAAGAGATTTGTCCTGACCATGAGCCAGGCAGAACCAGAAAAACTCTAGCTACAAAACTCCTCCCCTCTCCCTCTCTCCTTCTCTCTATTCCCAGGGTGTGTGCACTCTAGCTTTCTCCCTCCTCCCTCTCTCTCTTCCTCCCTCCCTCTCTCTTTTTTCTCTCTCTCCCTCCCTCTCTCTCTCTCCCTTTCTTCCCCCCTCCTTTCTCCTTCCCTCCATTCCCTCTCCCCTCCCCTCAAAATAAACTTTCACGTGGATGCTGTGCCTGGGGTGTGAGTAACTTTCCACCATGCCACACCACCAGCAACCAAGAGAGAGTGCATGGTGTGTCTCCCTCACCCATCATGGCACTCTGGCCCAACTTGCATGCACGCACGCACGCACTGTATCATTACAATAAGTCCAAAGAAAATCGTTCTTCAGAATTTTCACCTTTTCTTGGTGTGATCATGAGAATGAGAACTTGTGAGTTTTTTACCTATTGGAGCACAAACTGGAGGTTTTCTCACATGGAGAATTTCCTCATCAAACAAGCACTAGTTTTACATTTCTGAATTCCCTGGCCTTCTACTTCCACACCTCTTTTAAGGACTTCATAAGAGACTCTAAACCTCTGTCAGGCATCATATCTCTCTAGGTTAATCTTTGCTCTTCTGAAAGCCAATATATCCTACCTTGCATAAGAATGATGAGTAGCAAAGACTTATCCTCCAGATGTTTTGCTCTGTTTCATGTCTTTCTGTTTTCTTCCCAGAATAGTGTTTTTGTCCAAGACTCTTAAAGACTTCAGGAATTTAGAGCTGTACTGGAGCCCATCTCTGCTTTACAGCATATCAGGTCAATAAACAATCAGTGTTTGGTCACTAAAAGCAATATTTCAAGTATCTAAACAGTGCAGATCTTCAAAAATACCATTCCCTAAAGACTTCAGATAATTGATTGAGGATAATATGCTGAAAGCAAAATGCGATGAATTCATTCTTTATTTGGCCAGATAGTTTAGTTTTATATCTGGTGTGCAAGTCCATATTTTTTTCTCCAAAGTTTAACATTCTAGGCAGCAAGCTAAATAATTCATCGCTAGCACATATACATGTAGAAGTAACCAAACGTCTTATTAAATAAGAAACACAGAACCAATGCAAAGAAGAAAGCCAAGAGGTCAGAGCTAAGAGCTAAAACCTTACCCTTCCTCCTACGGTGGTCCTACCTCTCCGAACCAGAGCTACTTCCTGTGTTAAAGTCTTTATATAGTGTTTCTCTTCTGCCTTCTCATGGGTTGTAAACCCAACCACATGAACGCCTTGTCACGGCCTGTCTGTATAGACCTCCAGGTTTTCTATGATTGGTATTGAGATTAAAGGCATGTGTATCCAATACTGGCTGTATCCCTGAACACACAGAGACTTACCTAGCTCTGCCTACCAAGTGCTAGGATTACAAGCATACACCACCATTGCCCTGCTTTCCTATGGCTTGCTAATAGCTCTGACCCCCAGGCAACTTTATTTATTAACATACAAATAACATTTTAATACAAATAAAATATCACCATATATACATTATTGGAATAAAGAACAGGCTTTAGAAGTAGAATATATTGTTTGGACTCTGTATTGATCACTTACTAATATTGTGTCCATACTACCCTTTTTAGTCTTTACTGGGAACAACACATATTAACTGTTCAGGAAACAACCAACCCATGTTTACTGCTATTCATGCTGGTCAGAATAAATACTGCATCCTCTGTGCTGTCTGCACTTTTCCTAGTGTGTAAATTATTATTAAACAATGTGTTCAAGAATTATTTGCCTTTTCAAGAACCTCTAACATAAACACTAGGATTTGCTTGTAAGTTTAACTTTGGAAATCCCAAGTCACAATCTAATTGTAATATAGTGCTTTTTATCCTGAATATCTATGTAGCTATTCCAAATCTACACTGGGGACTATCTGCTTTGAAAGTAGAATGAACACTTATACCTACACTTCTCCTGCTAAACCTAAACCTAGAAAGTGTTAAGAACCATATACTAACAGTGCTGATGAAGAGTTCTCTATGTGGTAGATCCTTAAGAGACATTAAATAAATTGCACTCATCAGATTATGATCATTGCAATTAGAACAAGAAATGATGATATTTCTTTTTAAGCTAGAGTGTATCTGTCTCCTTGTTGTGGTCTATGCACACAATATTGTGTTAATGTTGTGCAAAGCACTGAGCTATGAAACCCATATCTGGTAAACACATTGGGGCCTTAATACAGATTATGATTTGAATTAATATTTTGGCCCCCCAAAAGAGAAGAGTATATAGGAAAGAGAAAATCAAATATAAGAAAGGAGAAAGAGAATGGGAAAGGAGAGGAGAGAAAAAAGGAGGGAGTAAAGGGGGAGGAGAAGAGGAGGAAGAAGAAGGAGAAGAACTAGAGGAAGAAGAAGAATGGGAAGGAGGAGAGGGGAGGAGAGAGGGAGGGAGAGAGACACACAGATAGAGAAAGAGAGAGAGAATGAATGAATGAATGAATGAAATGTGGATTCCAAGTCTTCTCTAGCATTTTCAGGCTTTTTTTTTTTCAGGAATGAAAAGTGCTTCAGCATAGTCAGTTTTGACAAAATGCAAATAGCAAACAGCTATGCTCATCTTACACATAAACAGAAAGACAACGGTGAGAAATCACTGAAATGATCCACACTCCTCTTGTGTTGTTCCTTATCTGATTATCTGAGGTCAAGAGGACCGAGGCCAACAAGGAAAGGAGGTCTTTCATAGTTCTCATTAGATGCTCAGGAGTCAGACGACTGCTGAACTGAACACTTTCAGGTTTTGGAAAGAGAAACACAGCTACTCATCTCACCCCCTTCATTGTGCTGGGGGAAATAAAAAACAGCTCAGAGACTAATAATAACAAACAGGATCCAAGGCAGAAAGGCCTGGTTGCACTTCCTAACGGCAGTATAAATAATTAAGTGTCTCTACAGGCAAACAAGTCGGAATAAAGGAAAAAGAATCGCAACATGCTGATGTCCTTTCAACTCAGTTCTGATCATTTTCTTTATAAGGAAAAGAAGTTTGGCTTTCAGTAAAACCTCAGCATTGGAAAGAACAGGTATTTGTTCATTGACTTATTCGTTTATTCAGTCTTTATTGAGCACCCATCATAAACGATTCCTGACACTGCCTGCTGGCAGCTTTGATCACATGCATCCCATTTCTTCAAATGTCAGGTGAAGAATCTCCTACAGGGTGACTCCAAAAAAGGCTGTGTAGAGCCAAAGATGAAGTTTCGATAGTCCAAACCTCAGATGACAGATAGCACAGTGTCCATATTCCCCATAGTCTTTCCACCATGTTCTGTTTTAACCCTTAAAAATGTGCCTTGTGACATAAAAAAAAACCTGCAATCATGATCTATGCAGAAAAAGGGAAATCATTTTGTTAAGTGAAATAACCCATATTAAGAAAGACAAATAGTATGGTGCTTGGTGCCTTCTCTCATATACAGAATATAGATGTGCTCATGCATATGTGTGTGTGTGTGTGTATGAGAGAGAGAGAGAGAGAGAGAGAGAGAGAGAGAGAGAGAGAGAGAGAGAGAGAGAGAGAGAGAGAGAGAGAGATATTAAGGTTGAAAGTGGGCCATGAGAGGGGAAGAAGGTACCTTGAAGAGAGAAGAGTAAAGAGAGATTAGTGGTATAGAAATAGAAGGGAGGTGCTCTTTCCAGGAAGAAAGGGGACCAGTGAGAGAGCAGTGATGGCTTGTGGGTGATGATTCAGACATGAGGGTCCCACCCCCATTGTGTGTCTAATGCCCTACATAGGGGTTAAATGTGTTAAGAATGGTTTCTTGTCATTCATTCTTTGCTGCCCTGTGAGAAGATGGTGTTTGTTCCCTCCAGAAGTTGTGGCAACAAGATGCCTTCTCCACACACCATGCCTGGAGCTTTGACCTTAAATTTCCCATCTTCTCAGGCCATGAGAAAATGTTCCTACTGTTTATAAATTCTCTAATCTTGGGAATTTAACTATAAAGGCACAAATGAGTTAAGACAATGAGACCTTTCATCAGCTGTCATGGTAGGTGTCAGCAGCTACATATCTGCTATGGCTCTTCTTATATGCTTTCCTCATGGTGCCCAGGCTGAATCAGTGGTCCACCTTTGGAGAATACCATTGCCCTGTCTAGAAAAGTAAAGTGAATTCAGTGGGAACTTTCATTAGCCATACTTTCACTTTTTTGTAAGTTTACTGAAATAAAAATATACATTTATTAAAGTAAACCTTTAATTTCAAAAAAGGGAAAAGAAAACTATACTATAGCCTCTGCTTGCTTTTCCTGTAGAAAATTACTTTTGCCTTTAGAAGTTAGAACTCACATAATTTTTTTCTTTACTTGTTAGCTTCGTTTTAAAAAATACTTTTCGAGATTATAATGTAACTATACCATTTTCCCATTCCCTTAGCCTTTTAAAGTTTCAGCTTGGAGTTAATAAATACCCTCTCTGCTCAAGTCCTATTGGCTTAAGCAAGCTACAAGGCCAACCTCATGCCACGAAGTTCTCCCATGGTGAATATAGTACGGGCTCACGGCAATGAGAGCAGATGTCCAATCCTTTTACCTAGATTTGCGATGAGGTAGAATGATTGGAGACAAAAATAGAACTCACTATAAGCACACCTCCATATCCTCTCTAAGTAGGGAATTAAACTCAGTCAAAATATTCATATGACAATACCAGAGAAGATGAGAAGAAAGCCTTCTGTAAAAAAAATTTTAATTGCCAACCTTAGTTTCATTAGCATACATCTTGGTTCTAGCACTTGCTATTTTTGTCATGCTGGGTGTGATATTTAAATGCTCTGGCTTTCAGTTTTCTTCTCTCCAGAGCAATGGTGAAAATATTAGTCTCGCGAGCTTGCTACTTGCTTAGAGTTGTAGGTTCAGCTGTTTGTTTTCTTTCTAAAGAGCCAGTGCTACCTTATTCTCCTAGCATGTTTATTTAGGAAAGCAGGTGTTATCTGACTGACTGTTCAGGTCTCACTGCTGCCCCCATTCTCTTCTTGTAGTGATTGTTGCTGAAGTTCAGTGTTTCTTCCATCCAAACACTAACTAAGCCTGACCTGTCAAGATCCCCAGATCTGGCAAATGTAGAGGCATCGAGGGTGCATGGCCATAGAACAAATCTAGCTTCTCTCTGGTGAGGAAGGCTATCTCTGCCATCCTTGCTGTAACCTCGAGAGCAAAAACACTTCAAATTTTTGTTTAAAGGATAAACAAAATACAACACTACACTAAATATTGTGCCGTGTCCCTGTTAAAATCTTCCAATGGTGTCCTTTTGCTACTTAGCTAGAACCCAAGTGTTTGTTTAGCTTTTCAGTATCTGGCCCCATTTTCCATGTGCTTGTATATTCTCCCTAAATATTCAGAAGGACTTCTTTTATGCAAATTTCTGTACATGACTGTATCTTAGTGAGATTCTGTTAAATTTATTTCCTACTGTTGTTAAACTTTTTGACGGCAGAAATTATGTCCATTTTGTTTTCTGTTGTATCTTTGACTACCAAATGCTGAATACATGACAAATTTAATTATTTTCTATAATAGTAAAATTCAAAGAGTCCATGTCTAGATGGATGAACAAGTTTTCCTCTTACTCAATGCCTTTTTCTTTAGATTCAAAGTGGAATCTTCTCTGAAAGAGGTTGTTTTCTGAGTTATATTTTTCTACATTGTGAGTTCAACAGACATTTATTTGGAAGTCACCAATTTATTAAATGCACCAAGGGCAAAATATAAGCAAGGCATGATTGTAAATAATGAATATTTTGATTTTCTAGTCACATATATTATTACATGGATAATCATAGTGGTTTCTTAAGTGCCATAGAAATGTATTTCTCTTTTGAAAGCTAATGATCTAGAGGAAAACTAATGTTGCCTGGCTAAAAGGGAAAAGAAGTAATGCTATTAAACATGAGGAACTTTTTAAGAGAATTTTTTTCCAGATGAGGAGCCGTTATTGACCCTGATTTATTTTAAGTACTTGCAGTTTAAGGAAATTGAGATGAATGGTAATGATATTATGAGCTCCTCCTTGAATCTTTGGAAAATGGAATTGGCAATGGCATATAGTATGCCTACAAATAGATGAAGCTGGGATGACCTCAGAGTTCACGGCTTGTGTAGCTGACCAGATGAGCGTTTAGAAACTGGCTGTGTGACCTTGAGGGTGTCTCTTTTCTTCGCTGTGTCTCCTTTTCCACATTCATACGATTAGAAAATTGAATAGTTCTTAAGATTCTTTCCACATGCCTTACTGTTTACTTATAATCTAGAAATAAATATCACTCTGCTTGCTGTGCCTAATGCCACTCAACTTGACTGTTTTTCTGGCCTTGTGTCTAGACATTTGCCATACCGTGGTCAACGTGACATTGTTACTGACTGAATGCTGACCCATTCTAGCTTTCTTGATGACACTGTGACACATCACTCACAATAAGTAAAGAGCCAAGAGTGTTTTGATAATCAGACCCATTCTAAAGCAATTAGGCAAAAGCTAAATGACAGAGCTTATGTTACTTCTGTCAGAGCTGTTGGTTGTAGGTAAACATATCATGTTCAGTTGCCACACAAAGTGAGCAATCTGAGGAATGATGTTAACTGGCATTTGGTCTCTTGAAGCTGGAATGGAAGTGGTAGTGAGAAGGCATACTGAACTGAGCAAGGCAGTGGTCATGGGGACAGTCATCCATACCTGTGGGGAAATGAAGCTGAAGGTACAAACAATGGAGAGGCATCACGTCAGCATCTACATAAGACCTCCAGACATGCATTAGAGTATACATCACTATATGTTTCCATATTCCCCTCCACCAAGTTAAGAGTCAGCTTTCTTGTATTATTCTCTCAGCATCCAAGAAAGCAGACTGAGAGAAAGATTCAGAAAGAACTGAATATTTTGAGGTTCCATTAAGGACTCCATCACAGGCTTCTTATAGTTTGTATAATTACTTCTTATCATCTCCGTGATAAAGCTTCTGACTAATGCAACTTAAAGGAAGAAGGAGTTACTTTTGTTTATACTTTGTGGGCATGCAGTTCCTCGTGGTAGGAAAATTAAGTCCACTGGTTCTATTTTGTCTGTTGTCAGGAGAGAGACGAATGATGATATATGGTGCTAAGGTTGCATTCTCCTTATTCAGTCAAGGACCCCGACCCATGGAATGGTGCTACCCACACTGAGAGTGAGTCTTCTCATCTCACCTAGCTCAATCTGGAAATCCCCTGACAGATATACTGGAGGTGTCCCTCCTCCGTGTATATTCTGAATCCTTTCAAACTGAAAAGTCAAGATTCACTATCACCTCTAATTCATGTAGCTCAAAGAGGACTAGAATTTGGTGATAAAGACTTAAGCTGGAAACCCAGGTCTCCTACGTTCAAAGTATACTGTCTAGAAGACAAGTTTGTATGAGTAGATAAGTAATTTCACTATTTTTGTGCCATTTTCTTCTTGAACGATAAAATGAGGAAATAGTGCAACTGAACTACCCTTTGTCTGTTCATCTTCAGACTAGAAAAATGTCCAATTGCATGATGTTTTTGGAATTTTGAAAGTTAACATGACATGTACACAATAGTTTATACATCACAGAATGTAGGGAAGGTTATTTGGAATAGAAAACACTTGTCATGAAATCTATCAACATTTTGACAGGGAGAGCAGTATTCACAGCAGATAAGCTAAAGATTAGCAGTTAATAGATCCACATCACTTCAGGCCAGGATATGCTGCCAAAGGAATTAGAAGCTAGTTTATATTTATGAATTCCTATTGTCTATATGTTTCTGAATCATACTGAAATTTATCTTATCTTTTTAAAGGTTTATTTTACTTATTTGTGTACATGTGTATGTGTCTGTAAGTGTATGCATACATGTGTATATGGGTGCACACATTTGTGCTGGCACAGAGGCTGGAAGAAGACATTAAATTTCTCAGGGATAAGAAACAATCAATCAATGGGACCTCTTGAAACTGAGAAGCTATTGTAGAGCAAAGGACACGGTCAACAAGACAAAGCGACAGCCTACAGAATGTGAAAAGGACTTCACTAACCTGACACCTCTGACAGAGAGCTGATATTTAGAATATATAAAGAACTCAAGAAATTAGACATCAAAATGCCTAACAGTCCAATTAAGAAATGGGCTATAGAACTAAACAGGGAATTCTCAATAGAGGAAGTTCAAATGGCTGAAAGACATTTAAGGAATTGCTCAACATCCCTAATTATCAGGGAAATGCAAGTCAAAACGACTCTGAGATATCACCTTACGCCTGTCAGAATGGCTAAGATAGAAAAACACTGAAGACACCTTATGCTGGAGAGGATGTGGAGTTAGGGGAACTCTCCTCCACTGCTGGTGGGAATGCAAGCTTGCACAGCCACTCTGGAAATCAATATGGCGCTTTCTTAGAAAATTGGGAATCAATCTCCTCCAAGACCCAGCTATACCACTCTTGGGCATATACCCAAGGAATGCTCAATCATACCACAAGGGCACTTGCTCAGCTATGTTCATATCAGCATTGTTTGTAATAGCCAGAACCTGGAAACAGCCTAGATGCCCTTCAACTGAAGAATGGATAAACAAAATATGGTACATATACACAATGGAGTACTACTCAGCAGAGAAAAACAATGACATCATGAGGTTTGCAGGCAAATGGATAGATCTAGAAAAAATCATCCTGAGTGAAAGAGAGCTTAGGGAAGTGGGAGATTCCAGCTGGATCAAGAACAGAGAGGGAGAACAAGGAATAAGAGACCATGATAAATGAAGACCACATGAGAATAAGAAGCAAAGTGCTAGAGAGGTCCCCAGAAATCCACAAAGATACCTCTACAATAGACTACTGGCAATGGTCGAGAGAAAGCCTGAACTGACCTACTCTGGTGATAGGATGGCCAAAACCCTATCTGTCGTGCTAGAAATCTCATTCAATGACTGAGGGAAGCAGATGCAAAGATCCATGGCCAGGCCCCAGGTGGAGCTCCAGGAGTCCAATTGGCGAGAAAGAAGAGGGATTGTGTGAGTGACAATTATTGAGACCAAGATTGGAAAAAGCACAGGGACAAATAGCCAAACTAATGGAAACACATGAACAATGAACCAATAGCTGAGGAGTCCCCAACTGGATCAGGCCCTCTGGATAACTGAGACAGTTGATCAGCTTGAACTGTTTGGGAGGCATCCAGGCAGTGGGACTGGGACCTGTCCTTAGAGCGTGAGCTGGCTGTTTGGAACCTGGGGCTTATGCAGGGACAGTTGGCTCAGCCTGGGAGGAGGGGACTGGACTTGCCTGGACTGAATCCACCAGGTTGAGCTGAATCCCCAGGGGAGTCTTTGCCCTGGAGAAGATGGGAATGGGGGATGGGCTGGGGGGAAGGCGGGGGAAGAAGGGTGGGTGGCGGGGGGGGGGGGACAGAACAGGGGAATCAATGGCTGATATGTAAAATTAAATTAAATTATAAAATTAAAAAACACACACACACAAAAATAACCTCTCAGGGATATCTGGATACCAGGTTTATGGGTCCCAAGATCTGAACTTCAGTTCTTGTGATTTTGCAGCAAGGGGTGTCAACTGCTGAGTCCTTTTCCTTCAGCAGTTTTGGTGACAATTAGGAGAGTGGTATTTTGAGTACAATAAAAGCTTTAAAATCTAAGAGAGAATTTGTTATCGATTCTAATGGAGCTCTGCCCTGGTTTCTGTGTTTTTATCCCACCCTCCACATGCCGAATCTTCTCTCTAGACCCTGGTACTGAAATTTACAGGACGCATTGTAGAGATCATTTTCATTGTATGATAAATTTAAATCACTTAAAACAAACTTGATCTAACATTAAGGGCTTCACTGAAGCCCTTGTTACTACTGTTGTTTTTATGATGAGAGCAATGAGTCTGTGGAATACCTATCTGTCACGGGCCACAGAACTTTGTGTGGCTGCCTTGGCTCATTTGGGCTGTTGTAGCAGGCACTGCAGAATAAGTAATTTAAAAATAGTCTGAAATGATTTTTCACAGTTAGGAAACTGAGGAGTTTAGGGTCCCATGGGCCAGCAGGAACAGTGTTAGGTGAAGGCTCCTCTGTGGGCACCTGTGGCTATGTGCCTATGTGCTGGAAGGCATGAAAATGGTGCCTAATATGTCACCATGTCAGAGACAAGATGAAGGCAAGAGTTGAAAACCTCTCCACCACCTCTGTTACAACGATGTCAATCTCATTAAAAAGATCGAGGCCTCATTACCAAGTCTTTCTCCCAAAAGCTCCACTTCCCACCACCGCAAAGAGGATTAAGTTTCAACATATATCTTGTTGAGTGGTGGGATATAAACACTGAAGCCATAGCAGTGCTCAACTAAACTCTATATCCAAGTCTCTTGGGTTTTAAAGCTTATGTTATCCTCAATCTACCACTCTCCTTCTAATTGCTATCAGCACAAAAATGTTGTTGAAGAAAAAGACTCACTGATTTCAAAACCAGTATAAACTCACAGCAATTAAAGGACTATGTGGCTGGGATGAAAAATAGACACATAAAACATGGGATAGTCTAGAGATTCCATAAATAAACTTCATCAGTATGGTTAGAAGAGGTTTTTTTTTTTTTTTTTTTTTTTTTTTTTTTTTTTTATGGGAGTGCCAAGGATGTTCAATGGGAAAACAACAACAACAACAACAACAACAACAACAAAACATGGTCTTTTCAACAAGTTGAGCATTTGGATCTCTTGTAAAAAACAAAGAGGTTGGACTATTATCTAACACAAAACTTATACAAAAGATACCAGATACCTACACATAAGACTTAAGACAATCAAATTCATCACAAAAATAAAAACATACTCAAAACTTCCCCACAATGAGTTGTCAGTGCTTCCTTGGAATGAAAGTTCAAGCGAGAGAAATAACACTGGAAAGGAAGTTAAGTGGGATCATTAAAAATTTAAAATTTTAGTGCATCAAAAGACACCAGCCTAGAAAGACAACTCACAGAAGGGAGAAAATGCTTGCAAAGTATACTTTCTGAATTTAATATACAAAATACCAAGAGAGGTTCTAAAATATAATAACAAAACCCAAGAACCCTGATTCCCAATGGATACAGAATTTGAGTATCTACTCCCCAACATTTATTTTAAAAAAATGTTCATTGGGGGCTGGAGAGTTGGCTCCATAGATAAAGTTCTGGCTGATCAAGCAAAAGGAGAGGAGCTCAGATCCCAGAACCACCGCCGTCCCCCACTGCACATCTGCAACTTCAGTAAGTCTTTGAGATATGGGAGTGCAGACAGGAGAATCCTTAGAAGCTTGAAGGCCAGCTAAGCTGTTCTATTATTCATTCATCCTTATCCCATTTGTTGTGAATGATGCTTTTACTATGAAAATGTTAGGACTTTTCATGACAAGTATTGGTGCACCAAACATGGAACTTCAAGATGTTGGAAGTCAAAGACTGGCTTAGAAAGCTGTGCTCTATCCTTCACATGAATGCTATGGCAAATGCATCTGTATGCACAAACAGGAATTCTCATCTACACTCATGACATACACAATAACACCATACACATGCACACATGTGTGTGCATGCACACACATACACACGCACAATGTCCAATGTCCCTAGTCATCAGGGAACTATAAATCAATGAGAAGTCACATTATTCTTTTTGGGGTGGTTATGTGGAACAAACAAGTAAACAAACAAATAAAATCAGAAAATAGGTGTTGGAGAGGATGCGGTGACATCAGTCCATTGTTCACTCTAGATGGGAGTGCAGAACAGTCTGCCCTTTGTGAAATCAGTCTGATGGTTCCTCAAAAAAATTACAGTAAGGTTTCCATATGATTCAGTAATTCCACAATGGGTATTTAGTCTAACATCTGAAAGTGAGGGATTGAAAAAAATCTGTCTACACATGTCAACAGATTCACAGTGGCTAAGAAGCAGAAGCAGCAAAAGTGTGTATTGGCATTTGTATGCTTCATCCAAATTTTGGAAGCACAAATAATAAAATATTATGGAGCATTAAAAATGAAAGGAAATTCTTTTTTTTTTTTTTGTTCATGTAGATCTCTTCCATTTCTCCGTCTTTGGGCAATCCCCGTGTCTTTCTTGGGGTCCTGTTTTCCAGGTAGCCTCCCTGGTGATGTGAGTAGCAGTCCAGTCATCCTTGTTCCACATCTAGTATCCTCCTATGAGTGAGTACATACCATGTTTGTCTTTCTGAGTCTGGGTTACCTCACTCAGGATGATTTTTTCTAGATCCATCCATTTGTCTGCAAATCTCATGATGTCATTGTTTTTCTCTGCTGAGTAGTATTTCATTGTGTATATGTACCACATTTTGTTTATCCATTCTTCAGTTGAAGGGCATCTAGATTGTTTTCATGTTCTGGCTATTACAAACAATGCTGATATGAACATAGTTGAACAAGTGCTCTTGAGGTGTGTTTGAGCATTCCTTGAGTATATGCCCAAGAGTGGTATAGCTGGATCTTGGGGGAGATGGATTCCCAATTTTCTAAGAAAGTGCCATATTGATTTCCAAAGTGATTGTACAAGCTTGCATTCCCACCAGCAGTGGAGGTTCTATTCTGAATCATCTACTACATAATAGGCAATAAGCTTGAGGATATTATGGTAAGTAAAATAATCCAATTCAAAGCTCACAAATACTGCACTATTTGACTTAAACATGGAACATAGAGAAACCAGATCAGAAAGACAGAACATAGAATTGTGACCATCAGCTATTAGGAAAAAGGGACAATGAGGACAATGAATGCTTCACTACACATAGATTATGTAAGTTCCATTTATTTATACTTTTTTTATTTTTTGAAACTCTCATGCATGTATGTATCTTAATCTAGCCACTCCTAACACCTTCCCTCCAACCTTCGCCTGTGGACCCACTCAGGTCTCATCTCCCTTTCAACTTATGTTCTCCCTTTATAATTTTTAATTACTTAATTTATTTTTAACTAACTGCATCCAATCAAGGTTGACCTTTTGTCCATGGGCAAGGGGTCATCCACAGCAACATAGGAAACCTACTCATGGCCACACTACTAAAGAGACGTGGCTCTCCTTCCCTCAGCAGCTACCAAATGCCAGTAGCTCCTCAAGTAGAATTGGAATATCAGAAGCTCATTCCTCTAGTTACAATTTTTAAATGACTTTATCTTATGCAAGCCTAATGTACGTAACCATAACTACTGAGTTCACCTGTCATGTCCAAAGACAATATTTTACAGCTCTCTTCTCTACCCCCCAGCTCTTACATTCTTTGTGACCTCTTTTCCATGGTGTTCCCTGAGCCCTGGGCAGGGAGGCTAGGTCAATGTAGATGTCTCATATACTGCTGAACACTCACAGTTACTTGTCCTTGGCACTTTGAATAGTAATGCGCCTCTGCAACAACCACTGCCTGTTGTAGAAGCTTCTCTGACCAAAGATTGTGACAGCACAAATCTGTATATATAAGCATAAATATTTAGAAGGCAGTTTGACATCACTACTAATAGGTTTTCTGTAATGTGATAATAGGTTACTCCACTGACACAGTAAGCCAGATTAAGCCAAATTAAAAAAAAAAAAATAAAAGAACAGGTATATTTGAGCAAAGCAACTCCCAGGTGAGCCCTCTAGTCCCAGAGATCAGGGCTGGAGAAGTCACACACCTGCAGGGAACTTATATAGCCTGTAGTCGAGAGTAGATGAAGAGTCGTCCATAAGCTGTGGCTGTGCCCAAGAATGATCAAAAACTGACCACTTTAGGTGGGGTCTTTGGCTATTGGCAACTTCAGGGAAAGAGGTGCCACAGCCGCCAAGAATGCAGAACTGGGCTTTTTGGAACCTTTCCATTGTTAGAGATTCTCTGAGAGGGAGGGGTTTACAGAGAGAGGAATAGGGCTTTCTGGATCAAGGAAGAGTTAGCTGGAGCTTCTAGCCAAGCAATTACCATTTAGAAAAACAACATCAACAGGTTCTCCCCTAGGGCCCAGGACTTTCCTTACTATGGGACAACCATGTTTACAGTACTGTAAGCATGAATTACTGACTGTGGAGAAGGCCTCAAATCCAGTCAAGAGAGCAGTTGGTTACCCACATCAACAATATCACTACTATGTATTGTATTGTATTGTATTGTATTGTATTGTATTGTATTGTATTGTATTGTATTGTATTGTATTGTATTGCATTGTGTTGTATTGTACTATATTGTATTGCATTGCATTGCTATTTTAGAATGCCAAATCCAACAGTGGATAAAGTCATTAATGTCTTTTCTCATGTAGAGGCTTGCCTAGGTCCTTCCATCTACCAACACCATGAAACAGCCACCTAGGAGAGGTTCCTGGAAAGTTCAAGATTGATTTCTGTGTGTCCTGCAACCAAAATGTGTAGTGTCTTTAAAAATAGCATTTTAACATCTGGTTATTTTGAATAACTAAGAGCAATTGCAGTAGCCTGTGTTTCATGGGTTTCTTTGGGACCTTATTGACCAGT
Source organism: Peromyscus eremicus (assembly GCF_949786415.1). Classification (NCBI taxonomy): domain Eukaryota; kingdom Metazoa; phylum Chordata; class Mammalia; order Rodentia; family Cricetidae; genus Peromyscus; species Peromyscus eremicus. The sequence continues at coordinate 36,555,150 of NC_081436.1, read as the reverse complement.
AATTCATAGGGAGGTAACCTATGCCTGGCATTGAGATTTTTATTTAATAACCTATGCCTTCTGTGAATAATTCATCATTGTATGATGCTTCTGTTCAAACTCTTTTAAAAATTATATTTTTAATTCACTTCCAAACTGGTGGGGTTTATTCATATATTCATATGAATATATGTATATATATCATATAAATATATGATTTATCCTTAATTTTGGGTAGCCCACTCCTTTCCGCTATCCACTGTATTCATTCCCATGAAAACCTTTACTTCCCAGTGTTCCACCTATGTCTGTTCATGTCAAATATGTTCCACTATCCTCTACTACTACTTTTTTTTCCACTTTGATTATCTGATCATAAGTTCTTAATTAACTTCTTTATGAACACTTCATTTTTATTAGGCCTTGTCATGATCCCTCATTTGGTCATCCCCATCACTCTGCTATATACTTGAAACTCAACTCCCCCAATATTTTCTTATTTATTTCCATTTCACTTGTAGTCTGATGTCCCATTTTCCTAATTGTACCCACAGAGCCTGTTCCTACTTTCTTAACTTTCACATGTATTCAGTGTTAAACATACAGAATAGAAAATTAAAGTTATGACCTTCATATGAGAAAAGAACATGTATTTGTCTTTCTGAGCCTAGATGACCTCACTCAGCATAATTTTATCCAGTTCCATCCATTTACCTAGAAAATTTACAATTTCATTTTCTTTACAGCTTAATAATATTCCATCATACATATCCACTTATCAGTCAGTTGATGGTCATCTATGTTGATTCCACTTCCTTACTATAGTGAGTAGAGCAGCAGTTATAATATACATGTAGTTGTCTTTACAATAAGATATAAAGTCATCTGAGTATGTACTCAAGAATGATACAGCTGTCATATGGCAGATATACTTCTAGTATTTTAAGAAACTTCCAGACTGAAGTTCAATTTTATAAGATGTAGATTTTATTGAAGTGAGTTTTGTGATGTTTCCACAACACTAAAAATTCATTTGATAGCATTATCTTACTTTAAAATGGTAGAGATGATTGATTTTGTTGTATGAATTTTACCATGATAAATTTTTAAGTAAAAACATTTAGGCAAGCCCATGTTATTTTCCTTCTGTTTCCTGATAATAAAAACATTATCCTTAATACTGTTTAACTCAAGGTCATGCTTCTGACTATGGCAAAGTGTCAGCAAATATAACTAATATTTAGTTTTCAAATACATAGTAGTGCCAGGGGTATTTTAAGTACAATGTATTGTATATCTTAATATTTCAAGATAGGTGTTCCATTATTACTGTTTTGTGACTAAAATACCTAAGACATATTGAATAAGTTTCCTGAAGACACACTAAATAGTTGTGATTTCAGCTCTTTCTATAATCTATGTTATTAAAAGTATGGTTCATGGACAAGCACCAGTATCAGTACCTAGGAAATAATTAGATGCTCAGATACTCACATCTCATCCCATAATAGGAAGCAATTTTAATAAAATGCTTAGTATTTTAGGGAAGCACTACTGTAAATCTGACTTCTGTTACATCTTTGTTTCAATGCCCTAAAGAGAATGTAATAAGATGATCTCTTTATGGTCATCATTCCTCCTTGGGATTGACATCACTTTGAAAGGATCCAGCTTGGCTTAATGTCCACACCTACCCCACACTGCAGCTCTTACATGAGCCTTCTTTGGTAATTTTTCTTTTTTCTCTCTCTTCTGTTTTTTCAGATGAACATAAAGCATGATATCTAAGTAATGCTTTCAGGTACATTAAAGTGACAGGACTTTTTTGAATAGCAAATAGTCACTTATTGATTAGTGCTGAAGTCATTGATGAGAGAAAACATACATGCTGACATTGTGGGATGAGTCCCAGATGAGGTGAACCAGGGAAGATTTTAAAAAGGGGGATCTTAATAACTTGTTATCTGGGGTCTCCTGTGGGTTGGGGTAAACCTTTCATCAGTCACCACAGGACACATGGCACTCAAGTTCAGTGAAATAAAGGAGCTTGTTTACACTCATATGGCTATGATGTGTTTGAAGTGGAATTCAAACCTGTAGAACCAAGAGGGCAAGTTTTTAAACACAGGAAATTCCACTTTGCTCTGCCTTTTACTGATAGTGCAATGTCACTTGTCCTTCTATCTGATTATCTCTGAGATAAAGATCAAAACCTCTGTTAAGTGAGGCAATATAGTAAAAAGGACACAAACTTCAATGTGTTCTGTGAATGTTAGGAATCAGGTCTATTTAATCTAGAGCAGCATATATGAGGGCCAACTTTGAAAACAAATTTAAGCACGTTGGAGTCACCTGTTTCCTTAATAATCAGGATAGCTTGCATTTAATTTGGGGGAAAAATAAGAAAATTACAGTAAAATGAGCTGATATTAAGCACTGACAATTTCAAAGAAAAATCTAAGATGTGCACCAGGGTAAATTAATTCAGTTGTGTATGGGATATCTTTAGTATTTCCCTCTGGCCTTGATAATGGGAATTATCATTTACAATCAGCACAGTTAAAATCAACATGTGTTGGAGTAGAGAGATTGGCTCAGCCGTTAATAGCTAGGCTCATAACCAAAAATATTAAATCAGTGTGGGTTACTGAACAATGCCCCTAACAGAAGACATAGGCTATCAAATGAAAATCTCAGTGCCAGGCATAAGTTATCTCCCCATGAGTTATTGGTCAGTCCGGAACTAGAGGCGTCCAAAACAACATAGGGTATTGCTGTTGTTCTTGATTGCTCCCCATAACTAGATGGTATGACAATATTTCTAATGACACCATACATTTTCATTCCCGGATACAGAGAAATAAATCATGGACTGATGAGGAAACTTCTACTGGCTAGCTTTCACAGACTAAAAGATTCTATACAGGTTTCTGGGAGAGACAAGACATCAGTGGTCTTATCCAACACTGGACTATGCATATTATAATACTGGCCTGCCAGACAATAATATTGTTTTATGGGGTACCTATGAATAATGGATAGCAAAAACAGCTGAGTGGTTCAAGAACTTCCCCAAGGCTATCCTGAGAGTCACTTGGGGACAGAGTTCTCTTCTAAACTTGCTCTTAAATTGCTATATACTTTATACTGCACTACATTGATCTTATCAGTCACACTAAATCTTTAAACTATTAAGTATTTCATGGATCAGACATTCTATACATTGCTAATATGCTATAGATGAATAAAACTCACTCCTAAGGAGCGACAGCCACATGTAGGTTGATACAAAAAAGTGGAATGTGGGGGTGGGTGGAAAAAGTTCATTGGAAAGTTGAACTTAAGCTGTAGGCTACGAAGGATTTCCTGAACAATATGATGTCTTAGAAGACTATAGGATAATCAGTGAGATTTAGGAGTAGAGAGGAAGAAGGTGAATGATAAGATGTTAGATGGAACTTGTAAAAAAGAGCCTAAACCAGATTAAAGGGGGTATGTTCAATGTCATGGGGAGCCTTGAGAGTGTTGCTCACTCCAGCTTTAAAGATGGGCAGCCGTTGATGGATTTGTATTTGTATAGTAGAGGTATAATTCAATGGCATTTAGAATAATGGACTTAAGGAATTTGGGACTGGAAGAGATGACAAAGGAATAAGAAAACTGACTAGCACCTATGACAGACAGCATCCATTTTCCTCCTGCATCCATTCATCACTCTTTTGGGTAAGCTGACCTGTATTTGATTTTTAAATATCTACTTATCTACTTTCACTCCTATACCCAGCCCATATACTTCAGTTGAAGTTATTTCACTTCAGGATTCAGCCATGAAAATGCAATGCTAGGCTGGCCAGCCAGAGTATACATCCCCTGATGAGATATGTAATTCATTAGAAAACCTATAAGATGCAACAACTTTGCACTGACTAATGTTAAGGCATGAAGGTGCTCTTATTATTGTGCTCCTAGGAGGGCATAGAAACCTGGTGATGTGCTCAGACTTCGTGTCACTACTCAGAATTTAGACATGAGAATGTTATAGATGTGAGCTGAGCCAGGAGAGAGGTGTGATTGCTTAATACTTAGATTAATGTATTCAGCTAATAATTCTTATATGTTCTTTAAGCCAAAGTTGAAATGGAAACATTCCATGTGCTATAAGCCATATGAAACCATGAAGGTTTTGATGGGATAGCCTCTGGCCACATGACTCCTCTCTGAGTCTCAGCTTGGTCTGCAAAATTGCTTGTTTGAGCCGTTTAAGCTGACTCCCTTTCTAACACCACGTAGTGCTGTGTGTTACAATGGTTTGTTCCAGTGACAGAGATGGGAAATGCTCTCTTGCCATCCAGTTGAACTTCTTTGCAGTTTTCTTGGTTCATTCTGTGGCAGAGCATTTAAATTTTACTAAGATCCACAGCTAAGAGGAAATTTTCAAACAGCTGCCCAATTATTCTCCTTTCTGGAGAAGTTTGTAAGAGCCCTGAGTTGGCTATACATCCACTTCCCTTCACAGTAAGGAAGATTGTTCCATGAAAAATTCATTAGTGCCTTGGGTCTCAAGCGCTCTATTTCCCTGCTCCAGAGGGTTCATAACTCCAGCTGAAAAGACAGTGAATTTAATCTGCACAGAGGAGTGCATCTCTGAATACCCTATCCTTCCAGACAGAAGGTAAGATATACATTTTATTTCTGTAACATTGTGCATAGCATTACCTGTCTCTTCTTTTGTTTGTAGCAATAAGAATGTAGAAAAGTTATTAACAGATGGTACAAACCAGCATTTGTTTGAATTATATGGCAACACCCTCAGAGTAGGATTTAAAGTCCTATACTTAGGCTTTCATGCACAGCAATAATTTGGTGGGTTATAGGCCTAATGTGTTCAAAGCAAGTAGAATTTCTCTCCTTTATGATGTAGGCTTGATGGAAACATTTGGTATATTTGCCTAATGAAGTCATGCTTCATGCGTCTCAGAGAACACATTCCATTTGATTCAATTCCTCCAGCATTATGAGCTCCGTGTTGGATTCTGGGAATATAAACACAAAAAGATTTCTTTTTTTGCCTCCATCAGGCTCAAAAACTGGTACTGTATAGAAGCAAGCAAACACAGCATTATAGCATATGCAGCTGAATGGGCCAATCAAACTCATGGTGGTCACACAGGGGGGGATGCTGGACTTGTGCAGAAGGAAGAAAGAGAAGAAACAGTACTTGGAAGGGGTTTTAGGAAAATGAGGTGGAACTCATAAATATAGAAGAAGTTATTATTGAACTCCAGAAGGAAAGCGTAGCCTGTGCAAAGACAAGGGGAATGATGATAGTTAGTGTTGATGAGAGGTGCGTTATGACTGAAGAGCAGTGTCCAGAAAAGGTCTGTGATCAGAAAAGAGGCTGAGAGTACTCAGGTTGGGCAGGAAGCAAAGGGGAAGGCAGACCAAATGAAGGCTGAATGACAGCATTCCTAGTGGGAAGAAGAATTGGGGTGAGTGGGGGCACTGGGGGAAGTTGGAGTGGAGGCAGAATAGAGTGGGTATACCAAAGCTGTGTGGCTGTATCTCAAGTGACTGAGAATATCCTCATGTGTCTCATGTGCAGCCTGCTTCCCTTGGGCACACATTTCCATCTGCTTTTGTTTGACTTCATGGAAACAGAGCAAGACCTTCTCCCCTGAAGATTGGGATATTGTTTCAGGAACTGTGAGTCAGCTTTCAGAGAAAGTGTGCACACTGAAATGGTGTTTCCCTATCTTATTAACGTAGGGAAAATTTGCTTTTTCACTCACCCGACATGTGTATACATTTCACTTTAACCACAGCTTAGAGGAAGAAGAGAACTTTAGTCATTAAACTCCTTCAGATGGCAAAACCTGAGTTCAGCTTTCCCTTTTCATCCATACTCGGCTGGTTTTCTTCCCTTTGATTGACTGGGAGACTGGATGTCTTACTTGGGTCAAGGAAGGGTTCTGTCCCACCTTTGTTTCCTTTTCTGCAGGTTCCCTGGCAGTCCTTTATCCTCAGATCATCTTTGGGCCTTGGATTTGGCAACGTCTATATATAAATAACTATACAAAGCTTCCACATTTGTGGCATCACTCTCCACTGAGCTACATGGATTGAATTTTCTATCTATCAATGACTCATCAGCTATCTACTCAGGGTAGGTTCTCCTGAACTTTTCTCAGTGTTCCAAATAGCAGACATTAAAGTAAAATATTATTCTATCATCCTTTAAAAGCTATAAAACGAGGTTCCAAATGGCTGAATGACATCTTAGTGTTTCCTAGGGGTATCTGGTTAAATATAACTTTAAACTGATGATAAATCTAATAAATTTAAGGATTGTTAAGTACATAAAACAATTTAAAAATTCACTCCTACCAATTTTTGTTATCAAGTTGATTCTCTATCCAGTGTTGAGCAGTAAAGGGACTATGTAGATGTTTGGTTTCTGGTATTTACCATCCAAGTTTGAAGTTTTTCATTTGGTTCACTTATAGGTTTTTAAAAGGGAGTAAGACAAAAGCTTGAAATGTTAGGTAAGCTGTCTGATACAACAATTAGTTAGTCATAAGATAGCATCTGAAGTCGGATTCAAAACTCATGTCCTTTTAAGAAAGGGAAGAATTACCCAGGGAAATTTCTTTCTGGGCTAAAATGGTAAAAATGCAGTAATGGGTTTGAATTCCTAGGAGGTCTCCATTGTCACCTTTATGCTTTCTGAAATAGAATGGAGACAAATGTATTCATCAACAGCTTTTCACAGAAGGAATTCACATAATGAAGAAATGGGAAAAAGCCCAAATAACACTGTTATAAGCATGGATGAAAATGCATACCCATATTGAAGAAAATGGCACCTTTTAGACAATTCAAGAGAAATATTTCTTCTGAATTCAAAACCAGGAATAATTTCTTCTCTGTGATGAATCAGTTTATGGGGTTTGAATTTCACCAGAGAAATGTGCACAATATTTTATGTGTCTGCCTGGAGCAAGGTAATTTAATCAGTACATTTAAGTCAATAATGATAATGAAACTTTGTAACATGATTCTCTTTCAATAACTAGTATCTTGAACATAGGTGCCCTTCTTTCTATACAAAGTACTTTAATTAGTGCAAGTTCATCTGACCCTCAGAACCAGGCAAACAGAGATGAACACCTTGCTTGAAGTAAATAGTTAGGGCTTTTAGAGGTAGAATGTTGGAGACAATGGACAGAATTCTGATTTTGAACCCTCTCCTCTATTACATGCTGTTGCTCAAAAATTCAAACTGTTGGTATTTTACACAACATCTGGGTTTGATTAATATTTTTAATTTTAGCTAAAGTATAAACACATCGTTTCCAATTTTCCTTCCCTATCTTCAACCCCTCCCATGTTCTTTCCCATCAATCCCCTCCCCAGGCACCCTTCTCATATCCTCTCAAATTCACGGCCTCTTTTTCTTTTATTATTATTACTACACATATAAATAGATGTAAACACATACCTATATAAATACAACCCGCTGAGTCCGTTAGTGTTGCTTGTATATATGTGATTTCAGGGCTGATCACTTGGCGTTAGATAACCAGTTAGGTGGTTCATCTCAGGGGAAGACTCATTCTTCTTCTCTCAGCATTCCTTAGCTGCCCCTGGTTCTTTATTGAGGGGTGGGGCCATGCACAATTTCTCCTTTCCGGGTCAGCATATCTAATGGTGCTGTCATTGTTCAGGTCTTGCTCAGCGAGTCATATTTTGTGGTATCATGGGTGTAGCTTCCATGTCATTTCTAGGAGATACAAGCTCACAGCAGTTTTCTTGCTCCTCTGGTACTTAACCACTTTTCTGCGCCCCCCCCCTTGTAGAACGTTCCCTGACCCTTAGATGCAGGGGATGTGTTATAGATGTATGTGTTGCAGCTGGGCATCCAATGATCACTTGGGGTGATCTCTGCATTTTGACTGACAGTGGTTTTCTGCAATGGTTTCCATTTGCAGCAGAGAAGGTTCTTTGATGAGGAGTGAGAGCCACACTTATCTGTGAGTATAAGAATAAATTTTCAAAGGCAATTAGGAATTAGGCTGGCTTGGTAAAGTGGAAGGAAATGGTTCTTTTCCAAGATCCATGACATCACTAGCCCTAGGTAATTGACTGGGTTTCCACATCCAGGGGTGATTTCGCTCCTGTTTGTAAGCCATAAGTCCAATTAAACAATGCTGTTGTTTACCAACAAGATGTGAGCACCACTACTACATTTAGGATGATTATTTTAGAAATCTAAAGTGGATTGATTTTTCTGAACTTTCCCTAATAAATAGCATTATTCTCCCCTACCTAGGTTTGGAAGAAATTAATAGGGGAGTTGACTGGTCAATGAGATGCTTATCTCTTCCTTTCATTACTGCTATAACATGTGGAATATGCATTACAGCCAGAGTCATTGGATTTTACCTTATATTATTTTTCACTTCTGTAATAAAACACCAGAGGCTGCATTTTTTCTTTATTAAGAAATTTTCTACTCACTCCACATACTATCCACAGATCCCCCTCCTCCCATCTTCCACCTCCCCCCCCAGCCTTCTTTCCCAAGCCATCCTGCATCCCCATATCCCCAAAATTGAGGTTTCCCATGGGGAGTCAGCAGAGTTCAGCACACTGAGCCTAGGCAGGTCCAAGCCCCTTCCTACTGCACCAAGGCTGTGCAAGGTGTCACACCACAAGCATCGGGTTGCAGAAGCCTGCCCATAGACCAGGGACAGATCCTGATCCCCCGGCCTGGGTGCCCCCCAAACAGTTCGAGCCAAACAACCGTCTTCCATATCCAGAGGGCCCAGTCCAGTCCCATGGGGGCTCCACAGCCACCAGTCCATAGTTCATGGGCTTCCACTAGTGTGGCCGGTCATTTCTGCATGTCTTCTCATCCTGATCTCGACGTCCCTCACCTGCAGCGTCTCTCCTCTTTCTCATCAATTGGATTCCCAGAGCTCAGCCCAGTGCCTGGCCGTGGATCTCTGTATCTGCCTCCATGAGTCACTGGACAAAGGCTCTATTATGACAGCTAGGTTATTTTGCTAGGCTGGTCACTAGAGTAGACAAGTCCAGGCACCCTCTGGACCACTGCCAGCAGACCAATGTGGGGGTCAACCTTGTAGATTCCTGAGAGCCTCCCCAGCACCCTGCAGAGCCTGCATATTAAGATGTGAGATTTACCAGAATGCTGTGTTCTGGGTGAATTCACTGGAAGTTCACTATAAACTGCCTAGTGTTTGTTCTCATGCTGGGCTACACTCACTTCTCAGGACCTTCCAGTAGCAGTAGACAGTGGCCTACTTCTTGTCCTACAGTTGTGCAGGGTTTAATCCTCAGTTCTTTTCATGTCTGATTTCAGAACATGTACCAGAAGTCCTTTGCCATGTTTCCGGGCTGAAGGGCTCCCTCTACAGCCTTTAACCTTACTATTGTATCTTATCCATTGTGCTTGTCATTACAGGCCATATTATATAGCTATGCCATCTGTTCTAAGTTCTATAAAATAGTTTCATGAGGGAAGGTACTGCCTTAGCCTTAGGTCTCACTTCTATCAGTCATTCAAAGAGTATTTGGTGACTAAATTAAAGTATAAACCATCCATCCTTAATCCACATGAAGAGCTGTTATTCTTAATGACACTTGCTTAAGATTAACATGAACTGGAATCAGCCAAGGAAGACACAAAAGGGACACTTTTCCTGACTCTTCTTACTAGGGGATGTGTTGGGTAGTTTTGATGTCATACATTGTGTAGTCACATTACAGCTTAGAAAGTCTCTGTGACTTTCAGTTTATGGTAAGCATGTACCATCTCCATAATAACTTAAAGAGGCAAAGCAGACTTTTAAAAATAGACAACCGATGAATGCTGAGATCAGGAGAAATAGTCTTCTTCAGGAAAGAACACAGAAATTGGCTATCCAATACCAAAGGGTCAGCCCTGAAACATATATACAAGTAACATTATATATTCTCATCAGGTTATATTTATGTATTTAGGAATATATATGTATGTATATGTACATTTACTATTATTATGTATTATGTATCATTATATTGTACGTATGAATATTTTTTCTGCTTGTGTGTATGTGTACCATGTGCATCTCTGGGGCCAGTGCACACCAGAAGCAGGCATTAGGTCCCTTGGAACTGAAAGAAATAATGGTGTCGAGGCACTACATGAGTTCTGGGAAAAGAACTCAAGTCCTCCACAAGAGCAGCCAGTGCTCATAACTATTGGGCATCTCTGCACATCTCCTCACAATACTCCAGTTAACATATCTGAAATAATAATAATTACCTCATGGAGGTCATAAAGACAAAAGGAGATGGAGAAAAATATGTCTAGCTTGTGTTAAACACTCACAAAGTTTGGATGATTTGATTACTGATGTCTTCAAAGCCCAAAGTCAGGTACTTGAAAGTGATGTGACAATAAAACACCATAATGTTAATGACTGCTCTACACCTAAGGGCTGCAGACTCTTCTTTCTTCCTATCTATCCTAAGATAGCTTTCTCTTTTGTTCTTTTTCTTTTTTAAAGTTGGGATCTCTAGAATTAGAACAGGTTTTAAAATTGTTGTAATGGTCACACTGTGACTTAAACCTTACAGCCCCTATTTCTGCATATAGATTAACAGAAGAATACCAATAGTTTGAAAGCTAATTTTAAAGAAAAATGAATTATCTTTGAAGATATGTTGTAATTCTAACATGGAGGTCATAGCAAAAGATCCATGAAGAGAAAAATGAAGGATTTCAGTGTCTTGACTCTAAACATTATTTTCAAAAACAGATCTTGTGAAGGAATTTTAGGAGAAACAACACACACACACACACACACACATACACACACACACACACACACATATTGCTTTCTTCTTTGTGTATTCACATTGATGATACTAGCTACTATTTTATTTTTTACAAATACAAAATCAATTTTTACAAGGATGCAATAAACATTTTATGTACCAAGAGGACAATATAGAAACACTTAATTTTGAGCTTTTCTCCTAGTAGGCATACATAAAACTAACGGTGTGACTTACAATCAACTGCACTTATGGTGCAACAGGGTTTACTGTGGAGGTAGTGGTAGACAGCTGAAGAAACAAACAGGAAAACACAGTGAGTACTCTTCTTTTGTTTGTTTTTTTGAGACAGGGTTTCTCTGTGTAACTTTGCACCTTTCCTAGAATTCACTCTGTAGCCCAGGCTGGCCTTGAACTCACAGAGATCTGCCTGCCTCTGCCTCCTGAATGCTGGGGTTAAAGGCATGCACCACCATTGCCTGGCATGAGTATTCTTAAGATGTGTACTGACACTCTAAGCTTGACCCCTGTTATTAGACAGATGCTACCTTACTAGGTCAAATTTTCAAAGATGATTCAAGGAATACATTTATTTGTGCTATGCTAAAGCCATTGGGTCATAGCTTCAGGGAGGATAAGCGTACATGATTTAGTGTCAACTGGTTAGTTAGTTAATTTAATTAAGGATTAAACAGAAGTAATATCAAATATCTTTTTTTAATCTGGTTGCTGAGAGCTAATATACTTTGTCCATTTGTTTTCCTTTTATTTAATTGTTATTTATTTTAAGATTGCATGATTTTCAGTAGTTAGTATTGACTGTCATTTTGACAGCATCTATAATCACCCAGGAGACAAATCTCTGGACACTATTTGTGAGGAAGTTTCTAGATTTTTTTATAACAAAGATAGGACAACCCACCATCACTGTGGGTCACACCATCCATGAGCTGGGCTTGTCTGAATGAAAAGGAAGAAAATGAGCTGGGCACCAGCATTTCCTGTTGTCTGACTGAGGTTGCAATATGACCAGCTGCTTCATGTTCTTGTCACCCTGCCTTTTCCGCCATGAGGACCAGTGTCCTCCGGAACCAAAATAACCTCTTCTTTTTTTAGGTTGCAGCCAAAATGACCTCATCTATTACAAAAAAGTGTTTCAAGTCACTTTAATATTATTTTACTGTTTTGTTTTTACAACCAGAGGATGGCAGTTGAGAACAAAATGGTTCTTAAAATTTTCCTGTGTGTGTGTGTGTGTGTGTGTGTGTGTGTGTGTGTGTGTGTGTGTGTGTGGTGGTGGTGGTGGTGGTGTGTGTGTGTGTGTGTGTGTGTGTGTGTGTGTGTGTAATGCCTTGATAGTGGATTTATAATTTATATCTTTGTGAAATGAGATGTAATATTATAGTAACTAACTCTGATGGTTTCCCAGGTTAGAAGGAGCATTAGTGTAAGTGCCCTGACCACTTCGGTTCTGCCTTCGCTTTCCTTACTCATGTAGCTATCACGCCTGTTGGATAGGTAAAATAACTAAGGCCTAGAAAAGCTAATTTGTGTAACAAGGCTCTGACAAACAAAAAGCAGAAATAGAAGCATTTGGAGTAGGAGCAGCATTCGGTGAACAGCGCTTTGGATTCTTCTGCCTTGAATGCTCTGATATAGAACCATGTGGGAAACAACGCAAGCTGACATTTAAAGAAAAGTATCAATGCTGCAGAAAAAAGGTGTAAAGTTCAGCCGTGATTTATATAAGATAAATAATATGTATTATTACATACGATATATGTATTATATATATCACAGTTTTTCTTCAAACTTTTTTACAAAGAAACTCACCATGTTTGTTTTAATGAACTAGTGTTTCCTATAAATGTAGTACAAATTAAGACTGTTTGTCAAACACCAATACACTCTTGATGTGATGATAATTATTTTTTTGCCACCTAGCAGTATATTACTAGAAACAAAAACTATTCATGTGGTAACAATGCCTAGAAACACTTTAGAATGATGTATTTTATCACAATTTCATCTTGGAAATATCAACAAAATGCAGAAGTAAATTAATTTAGGTTAATGAGCATCTCTCACTCATCATGAGATACAGACATCCACACTTTGGGAAAATGAATGTTAAATGCCATTTGAAAAAAATTTGGGTCTGCTGGCACAATGTGATAATCTCAACTTTGGGGAGGCAGGAGGATCATGAGTGGGAGTCCTGTTTGAGGCACGTAAGTCTCAAGTCTAGTCTGGCAGCTTAGTGAGATCCTGGGGGTTCAGGGAAGTAGCTCAGTAGGTAACAACATCTTCCTCAAGCATGAAGATCTGGGTTCAAATTTCCAGCACCCTTATAAAAACAAAGAACAAACAAAAAATTAAACAGGCATGCTGTGAGTGCCTGTCACCCCAGCAACCCCAGCGAGGGACTGAAGTCAGGGGAATACTAAGAATTTACTGGCCAGACAATGTAGCTGAAACCCATAAGGTTCTGTTTTGATGAGAGACTGGTAGTAAGGAAAGATGCAACAGTGCAGGACTCCAGACATCCTACTCTGGCCTCTGAGTGAGATGCACCAGCCTCTGTAGTAGCTCATGTACATGCATTCAACACACATGCACATCTACCCACGTAGGCACACACATACCCATGTACACACAGATACCCATACATAGAGACACACACACACATGCATGCATCCCCACTCCAAAACACACACACACACACACAAACACACACACACACACACACACACACACACACACACACACACACACACAGCTATCCACTGTACATGCATCAAAAATAATTTAGAGAGGAAAATGAAAACTTGGAGTTGAGCTCAGTGTATAGCACTTATCCAGTGTGAAAGAGGCACTAAGTTCAATTTTTATTACCCACTCCCAAAAAAGAAAGAAAGAAGTAAAGGAGAAGAGAGAGAAATAAATACAAACAAATATGGAGGAAATAATTTTGAGCAGAGCTGGGGCACTAACTTGGAGAACTAACTAATAACAGACACACCAATGTGAAGGCTCTGGGTGGATCTTGTTCAGTAAATGAAGTAGGTTATTCCAGCATCTTATCTAGTAGCCAAAATGGGGATCCACAAGAGCTACAGATTCCCAAATATGGTAAAGTGACCATCATGCCATGGTCCCTGTTCTGTGCAGTTGATTTCTTCTTCAGCTCTCTCCTTGATCTTTAGAAAGAACATGATTCTGCTCAGACTAAAAACAAACAAATAAAAACACAACAAATGAAATTAGGATGCACTTCAGGTTAAAAAGCAGTCAGTCACCATCTCGAATGGAAGAAAAGGGTTCCTAGCACCTGGGCTATAGCATCCTATCCTGAAAAAGGAGTAATTCTCTGGGAGCATGCCCTTGATCTTCCTCTGGGCTTCTCCAGAGACCACTGATTCTTAGTTCAAAGTATTTTAGAGGGAACCAAGTGTGTTGCTATCACACCCAAAGGTGCTCACCAGCACCACACCCACCCACATCAGATCTCATCAAGTGAAAATCTTCCCTTAGTTTCCATTTGTACAAAAAGCCCATAATACTAGCTGTGGAAACAGATTTTAGGTTAACTCTTCATCTCATCATGGTATAGAATGACCTGAAACCATAGAAGCTTCATATGTATGAGGATAGGTATATGAACTACCTGATGCTAGGCATATGACCGTTGTCCTTACTACAGTGCAATTGCCAAGATCCTCGGGTTGAGCATCAAAGACTCTGAACTGTAAATTTCTACCTTTAATTTTCTGAGGATAGTCAATTCTTAGAAAGCTAGAAATAGAACCCAGAAGACAAGTACCAGCTGTGCAGGAGGAGAGATTTCTATTTCTTTTGTGTTTCAGACATCACTGCGGGGGGGGGGGGTTCTTATGGGGTGAACATGAACAAAGATGCTGAAATGTGGTCCTCTCTCTGAAGACAGTCTGCAAGCCAGCAACTGAGAGCAAACCAATCAGACTCAGTGGTCACTTATTTTTTTAAAACAAGACAAATTAGCTCTACTCAGTTTCTTTGTGATGTCTTTCTATTACCTGCTGAAGTGCAAACTTTTGTCTGAAAGGTTAAATTTTATTTCAACTAAGTTTCGAAACATAATACTAAATATGAAGGAGAGAATAGAGGCTGCTGCTCAGAATCCTGGGGATGAAGTCGTGCTGAAAAGAGCAACGAGTAATAGATGATGACGAGAAGCTTCAAGAAATGGATGCCTCGTCTTGGGGGAGAGGTTACTGGTGAGTCTTCTTTGTCTTATTTGAAGATCTAAAATGCACATCAATGTCTAAAAGACAATAAATATTATTAAAATAAGCAATACAATTAAAATTATTTAGCTCTGAATTAGAATAATGACAATGATAAAAAAATATTTCCAAATCACCAGGCATAGTGGTGCATACATGTAATCCCTGCAGAAGGGAGTTAAAGGCAGGAACATCTGAAGTTCAAGGTCATTCTCAATTTACACAGAGTTGGAAGCCAGCCTGACCTACAAGAGACCCTGTTACAAACAACAAAGAAAATAATCCACCCATTAATGTATTGAATAAAGCAATCTATATGTACTCGTTATTTTTTGTTATTATTGCTGTTGTTCTGAAACACAGTCTAATGTAGCTCAGGCTATCCTGAGTCCTTAAGTATTCAAGACTGGCCTTAAAATCTTGACTCTTCTGCTTCCACCTCAAAAGAGCTAGAATCATATATGTTTCACTACACTTGACTTACTGTGATTTAGAAAAGTTTTATGTAATTTGCTCTACTGTATAGAAATAAGTTTTTGTGTTTCTTATTGATGTTTCACATTGTCATAAATTTCTATTTGGTACAATTTTTCTATTTCCAATTAAACAATTGCTTGTAAATGGGGTACTGTACTTGACACAAGCTAGAGTCATCAGAGAGGAAGGGGATTTCAGTTGATGAAATGCCTCCATGAGATCCAGTTGTAAGGCATTTTCTCAATTAGTGATCAACAGGGGAGGGCCCAGCCCATGGTGGGTGGTCCCATCCTTGGGCTGGTGGTCCTGGGTTCTACAAGAAAGCAGGCTGAGCAAGCCAGGGGAAGCAAGCCAGTCAGCAGCACTCCTCCACAGCTTCTGCATCAGCTCCTGACTCCAGGATACTGCCCTGTTTGAGTTCCTGCCCTGACTTCCTTCAATAATGAACAGCAATATGGAAGTATGAACCAAATAATCCCTTTTCTCCCCAACTTGCTTTTTGGTCATGGTGTTACATTGCAGCAATAGAAACCCTAACTAAGACAGGTACAGTGTAATGTTTTGACAAATGCACACAGTGTATAATGATTGAATCAGGATGACTGACATTTCCTTCATTTCAAATGTTTATCATTTATATGTTGAGAACTCTCAAAATCCTCTGTTCTAGCTATTTTAAAATGTATAGTCAATCTTTAACATGTTTATACTAGAGTTACAGAACATTAGATTTTATTCTTCAAAAATTTTAAAGTTCTTATAATTTAAATTAAACACATAGATTAGAAATACATAAATGATTTCTGCTTTCATCTTTTGTTGGTTATTATTGTACAAATTTTACCTAAAAATGTAGGAACTTGCCAGATGGACATTGAATTTATTCAGAAAAAAGAAAAAAGAGAGAATGATGTTCAAAAAAATGGAAGAGGAGCTGAGGTTATAGCTTAGTGGTACAGTGCTTCCTCACATTCACAAGGCTCTGGGGTTAACGACTAGTACTGAGTGGGGGGAAGTGATAGAAGCTGGTGCTCAAAAAAGCCAAACTAAATGGAGAAAACCCCAGGAGACCAACAACCCTATACAAAGAACTATAGACAACAGGGTAAAGCTGGGAATGGGAGAGGAGGTCCTGCCCTGGTAAAGAGCACATCAACAAGTTGTTCAGTGCTCAACAATCACTCCTGAAATTATAAACACATATAAGTGACATTATACAGACTCAACAGGTTATATACAAGAATATATATGTACATGTGATAACAATTAACAAAAGAGACCATGACTTTGAAGGAGGGGTATATGGGAGGGTTTGGATGGAAGAGAGGAAAATGGAAAATGTTCCAACTAAGTTGTAATTACAAAAAATTAAATTAAATTATTTTTTAAAAGTTGTGGATGCATAGAAGACTCTGCCTAGAAACCACATCCTACGTTGGCAGGTAGGGCTGCTAAAAGGAAAGACAGTAGGAGATAAAACTTTCTCTCCAACTTCAGGGAAAAAGGAAACACGATTTCTTCTTGAGCATCCCGGGCAAGAGGCCGATTGCTGTGGTCTGACAGGACAAGGACTCATGGTAGAGCACAGATGTGGTTTCAAACATTTTTCTTCAGGAGTTACCCTAGCATTTTACAGAGAATTAGAAAACATATTTCCAATATTTAAATATTATTTTAGGTCAATTCTTACTCATCACAAGATTAAAATTTATGAGTGAGCGGCTTTCAAGTTGATTTAAAGAAAAATAGTATTCATTATGCAGTTGGTATTCTGGGGTTGAGAAACAGAAATGCTGACTCAAATGACTCAAGATTGGAAGTTGCATCATCAGGGAGTTGAAAATTAAGAATTGAGGTTCAGCTACCTGTGTCCAGCCAGTGGCTTATGCATTGTTGGCCTTGATTTTGTTATCAGCAACACACAAGGGATTTTGTTAAAGACCAGTGAAGCTCCTCTCCGTCATTATCACTTAAAAGAACAACGAAAGGTATTTTGGGGAAGAAAAGTCTTACTTACTTTTCTTTAAAAAGTAGTGGTCTCAATGTGGTTTGTGTATTGTCATGTTTTCCTCACTGGAATATTTGAGTGTTTCTCTCCCCTTCTGTTTTCCCCCATTGACTCCATTTGTGCTGGATATCACAGCATCTCCAATTTCACAATTCTCTTTGTCTTGAATGAAGACTATTTTCAGGCTTTTGTTGTCTCCCAAACCTCTAGCATACCATATAATCAAATTGCTGAAAAAAAAGCTGGAAAAAGGAAATCTCAACTGGCTGGAGATAAAAGTCACGTGATATCGTTATATCCAGGGGAATGAAAATAAGAACCATCTTGATTTTTCAGAAACCATGCAAGTCAGAAGAGAATAGAAATGAGCAACAGTTTTCCTGTGCTCGAAGAAAATTATTATCCTGGAATTCCACCTACAGAGAAGTAATCCTTCAAAACTAAAGACATTTCCAGATACAAGGGTTGAATTTGTCAACAGAGACTTCCTTTTAAAAATTGCTTGTTTTTGTTTGTTTTGACCTGAGGAGTCCCATTAGTTCTGCACATATACAGATGAGTGTAGGATCAACCACTGGGGAACGGGTAACCTACCAGTGGTTCTATTCCTAAAGGAAGTTGAGTCTCCCATCCCCAACACCATCAACAGCCAATAGATCCTCAGCCGAGCCTAGGGCCTCGAGAACCTCTGTCACTCCATTCTGGAACTTTAGCTGATTGCCCTTGTGCTTTGAATTTAAGTGTGCAGCTGCCGTGTCATGTCCACAGGACAACATTTCATAGCAGTCCTCTGCATCCAGTTCTTACATGCTTTCTGCCTCCACTTTGTGGCTGTTCCCTGAGCTTTGGTGGAGGTGTTGATATAGATGATGCCTCTGTCTATGGATGAGCACTCACAGTTGCTTATTCTCAGCACTTTGAACAGTAATGTGTTTCTGAATTAGCCACTGCCTATAGAAAAAAAGAAGCTCACCCGGCCAAGTTGGTACCAGTAGAAATAAAGCAATGTAAACATAAATATTTAGGAGGCAATGTGAGACCATCACCATCTGGAGAAACAACATCAATGGGCTAGGGCCTTCTGACTTCCATAACTATTGGCTTTGATCATATTTCAGTACCACATGAATTCCATTTTGTGGAACAGACCTT
The DNA here is from genome assembly GCF_949786415.1 of Peromyscus eremicus. Taxonomy (NCBI): domain Eukaryota; kingdom Metazoa; phylum Chordata; class Mammalia; order Rodentia; family Cricetidae; genus Peromyscus; species Peromyscus eremicus. The sequence goes on along the minus strand of NC_081436.1, from coordinate 36,536,427 downwards.
AAATCTATAAATAGTCTTGCTTATTTTGCATCAGTGGTACCTCTTTGTGGTGATATTTTATTTGTGCTGAAATGTGTTGATATTTTATTTGTGCTTTAATAAATAAAGCTTGCCTGGGGATCAGAGGAAAAAGGCAGCCACAACATAGAAGTCATATAATGTTAGCACACGCCTTTAATTCTGTCACTTGGCCGGCAGGATCTCTGTGTGTTCCAGGCCACACTGGAAACAGAGCCAGGTGTGATAGCACACGCCTTAAATTGCAAAACTAATTAACTATGGAGGTCTGTACAGACAGGAAGTGACAGAGCTGTGTAGGAAGAGGAAGTGATGCAGCTGAACAGAGAGAGCAAATCAGATGGCAGAACAGCAAGGCATATAGAGGTGGGTAGACAGGAAGTAACTGGCATTTGGATGCTATAGAGTTGGTGAGATAAGGTTGTCTGGTGGCTTTCCCTATTTCTCTGATCTCTCTAAGGCTTTCCCCCCTATATTTGGCTCCATGTTTTTTTTATTTAATAAGACTGTTTAGAAATTCATCTACACCTCTTGTTTTCCAGGTTGGTATTGTAGAATGTGGGATCCAGTGCTGTATAAGATTATTGATATTTTTTATTCCTCACTGACTTGCCTAGCGTCTTCTACCTGAGTAAAACAAATCACTGAGAAGAATTTCCTGTCAGTTCAAGATTGATTGCTCTGTGTCCTGAAACCAAAGTGTGTGGTGTCTTAACTAACGAAGTCTTAACATGTAGTTATGATGAGTTAGGAAAAGCAATAGCAACAACTCATAGGGAGGTCATCTGTGCTTACTTTGAGATCTTTATTTAATAATCCATGTATTCTGGGAGCAACATTCTTTACTAGCATGAGGCACTTCTTACAAACTACTAGCGTTTCCTAAGACTTCCTAGTACACTCTTAGTTTTGGTTATCCTACCCTCATGACCCTGTCCCCATTCCTATGTAAGTCTTTAGCTCCCACTATTTTCCCCACTTTGTTCATATTGTCTGTTATATTTTTATGATTATGTTATTGGAGTTGCAAGTTTTGGATGTAGCTTCCTCATGAATATGTCACTTTAGTTAAGCCTTGCCCTGACCTTCCTCACCCCGTCCTCAGTCATTTCATGGCTTTCTTGAACACTCCTGCCCCAGTGCTCGCCTTCTCTCTTTTTATTTCACATATATTCTACCACCCTCCTTCCTGGATTTATTCCCTCTGCTACTAGACAGATTTTAGTTTCCTAGCTTCTGCAAGTTAAACACACAAAACAAAAGAAATTCCATATAACTTCACTGCAATCCCAACTTGTGTATCTCACAGTTTTGACTTCTCTACCACTAAGATGCACATCACATAAGGAACTGGTTAACCTCCGAACTGCCATGTTCCATATTAAGTCTGTGGGAATATCTATATAATGTGGGTTCCAAAGCTAAGGGGCCTAATTAAAAAACTGAATAAAATTAGCTAAACAATGTATATTTATTTAAAATGTAAGCAATAAGTAAAAATTAAAAGTGATATATAACATAATATATGTGTAAGTTATATAAAGAAGCAAATCACAAAAATCTATAAAAATATTATTTTATTAACTGAGGGCTTGAGTTATTATTGTAATATTTTTTTCATATACTTTGGGTGCATATACTTCTTTTTTATTAAGAAAAATTTTTATTCATTTTACATACCAACCACTGACCTCGCTGCTCTCCCTCCATCCCTTCCCCAACCCGATCTACCCCATCTCCTCCTCCAAAAGGGTAAGGCCTCCCATGGGGGGTCAGCAAAGCCTGATACATTCAGGTGAGGCAGGTCCAAGCCCCTCCCCCTACATCAAAGCTGTGCAAGGTGCCGCCCCATATGTATTGGGCTCCAAAAAGCCAACTCAGGGTGCATACACTTAATCACTGTTTCAAGTTGAAATGCACAGCTGGAGTGATGGCTTGGTGGTTGAGAGAATTTGCTACTCTTTCAGAAGACACAGGTTCAGTTCAGAACACCCCACAGTAGCTCACAACTATCTTTAACTCCAGTCCCAGAGAATCTGACTCTCTCTTATGGAGTACACACACACACACACACACACACACACACACACACACACACACACACGTAGGCAAAAACTCAAACACACAAAGTAAAAATAAATCTCAAATTGAAGTGCTCTGTAATTATCAATTTTTTAAAGGAGTATGGGAGCCAGGTAGTGGAGGTGCATGCTTCCAGTACTTGGGAGGCAGAGGCAGGTGGATCTCTGTGAGTTTGAGGCCAACCTGGTCTACAGAGTGAGTTCCAGGACAGCCAAGGCTTCACAGAGAAAACCTGTCTCGAAAAACAAAACAAATCAAAATAAAAAAAAAGAAAGAATGGGAAAATTATTAAATTTTTTCTTCACTAAAGTTGAGTATAGATTTACCTTCTTACTATGGGCAGTTCAGGACATTCAAATTTTAACTTTTGGTAATATCTTGAAAATGTGGCAGACTTTTGTCCCATTTGGAGAAAGCCTGGTCAAGTTTCTCACATCTATGAGCTGTACTACTTGGGGGTAAATCAAATTTTCTTTCATAGTGACTAATTTTCAACACAGTTTGAGTTGACAGCATCGATTAGTCACTAGCCACATCTTCTGTTGCATTAGGAGACACACTGGCCCTGCCATGTTTTGTGCCAAGGACAAGTGAGTCAGTAGGGATAATGGTTTGACTGTGCCTAGAAAATTTTTGTGCCCAACATGACTGACAATACCTGTGAATATAGAAAGGAGACTTTCTTTTAACCTGGCCTAAACAACTCTTTGACTCGTGTCTTTCAGCATACCCTCCATTCCTAAGCTACTGACACCAGATGAAGTCTGATGAAAGGAGAAGTGAATGGAGTTACGCTCGTAATCTAATTATTGTAAAATTTCTTAATTCAGAAAGTTTACCAGAGCACATGACTGAAAAGCAGGCAGCCTTCCTCCTGAGATGGTAGAGGGATCCAGTAAGGACTTTTCCTATATTATTCTTCCATGGGTGATACTTGCTGCTACTGTTTAAGACAATGTTAGAGCAATCTGTCTTGGACCATGCTGTGTTGAATGCAATGCCTGCAGGAACTCAGTAGTTTCTCATTTCACTTGTGCAATTAGTAAGGAGGTGTTCATCTAAGGCACTACGTCTCTGAGGCTCAATATCTTTGTGAGCAATAGGGTCCTCATTGAGTAGCAAGGTACTTCATTCTTCAGGTAGGAGAAACTCTGTCTGAGGGTATTCTTGACAAGCAGGATGGTGGCTAGGTCTTGTGTCCTATCACCTTTTCAGCTGATTGCCCCACACAGGTACAAGATACTGTGTGTCCTTGAATGGACTGTCCCTATGTGAGCCCAAGTACAACAGGATCCTACAGGTTTCCTAGTGGTTTAAGATCTTATTTAAATGGAACCATGCTGATATAGAATGGTTTCTTGTGTCCTGTCTTTCTAAGGCAGGATGATCTTAAATTCAAAGCCTGCCTGGGCTATAGAGTGATTTCAAAGTCAGCTAAAACAAGTTAGTGAGACAATTTCTTCAAATTAAACAGTAAAAAGGCCTGAGAACCCAAATGGTAGAATGTTTACCTAGTATGTAGGAAGACATAAACTCAATGTCAAGTCCCCATCCCAAGTAATATTCCTAATGGCTTAACATGTCACATGATCAGGCATACTTTAACAATTTGCTTGTATGTAATTTCTAGTCTCACATTGCTTAGTTGAGGTGGGTAAGACCAAAAACACTGGGCCACGCCTTAAGCAAACAAAGAGATGTGACATGTGGAGAGAGTACTCTGGCCAGAGGAAACATGACTCATAAACTCCAAACTGGAAGGTGATGATGTGCAGCCCCAGAGCCAACCAAGAAATACCACAGTAGCTAGGAGCAAAGCCTGCTAAAAAATGCACACATAAAAACCTCAGCCCTTTGTTTAATAAATGAGAGCTTGCTTGCAAATCCTAGAGTCTGTGTCGATGTTTCTGCATCTTCTCACCCCCTGTCCCCAAGGGTACCTGGGTCAATAGAGCCAGAATATAGCTTGCACATATTTTCTCATGTTCATAAGAGTTCATTGTCCACATAATGGCTGGGATTGCTACTGTCTATCTCTAATTACAACATGGTTAAATTAGTCTCTAGCTTCTTTGAAGCAATTAACATCTCCCCCAGTAACATACAAGTTTCTCAGTCCTTAAATTCTTAAAGATAATTGTTATTTTTGCTTGCTTTTTCTTTTATTGAAAACAGATTATTTTCTCACACAATATATCCTGATTATAGTTTCTCCTCCCTCTGCTCCTCCCAGTTTCTCCCCACCTCCCTTCACCTCTGTATCCATTCCCTTTCTGTTTCTCATTAGAAAAGAACAGGCTTCCAAGAAATAAAAGTCAAACATGACAAAATAAAATGTTACGATGAAGGAAAAACTGTCATATCTAAGTTGGACATGGCAACCCAACAGGAGAGAGGAAAAGAGTCCCAAGAGTAAGCACAAGAGTCAGAGACACACTCAATCTCACCATCAGGAATCCATAAAAATACTAAGCTAATAGCTACAATATATATGCAGAAGACCTAGTACAGAGCCTTGTATTCCCTGTACTTGCTGCTTCAGTCTCTGTGAGTTCATCTGCACCTTGCTTAGTTGATTCAGAGGGTCCTGTTCTCTTGGTGTCCTGTATCCCCTCTGGCCCTTACAATCTTTCCACATCCTCTTCAGTGGGATTCCATGAGCTCTGAGCATACAAATTTGATGAAGACATCCAATATAGACTGTCTCTCCCAGTAGTTCTGGCTGTGAGTCTCTGCATCTGTCCTCCTCATCTATTGCCAGAGGAAGCCTTTCTGATGATGACAGGATAAGGCACTGTTTTATGAGTATAGCAGAATATCGTTAGGAAACATTTTATTAAATTTTTTTGTTTAGACCAGTAGTGTTTGGTATTACCCTAAGTCTCTGGGCTATCTAGTCATTGGTTCTTGTTACCCAAGCAGTGTTGGGTATGAGGTCCTTCTTGTGGAATGGACCTTAGGTCCAATTAGATATTGATTGGCTATTCCCACAAGTTCTGTGCCACCATTGCTATAACATATTTTGTAGGCAGGACAGATTGTAGATCAGAGGTTTTGTGGCTGGGTTGGTGTCTATGTTTCTTTTTTGGTAGCCTGCAAAGTACTTTTCCACACCTGAGAGACTAGAATGCAAGGGTGAGGGCTCCATGTAGGCACCAGCTCAACTTCTCAATGTTCAATGAGTTGTGCGAGTATTGTACTTGGTAATAGGGCCTGCTGTCAGTTTGCAGAGAGAAACATTTTGTCTTAGCATATAGCCTGGGTTGTTTGAGGATTTCCATGGGACCCTGTAAGCCAACAGCTTAATTGAATGTAACTTAGTCCCGCCAATGGAAATCTTACCTGACTACAAGAGATGGCCAGTTGAGACTCCATGTCCCCTATTACTAGGAGTTCTCATTAGGATCATCTTCATAGATTCCTGATAGATTCTACTGAAATAGGTTTTCACAATTCCAGCCGTCTCTCTCCACACTCTTTCCCTCCAAGCCATTTTCCCCCATCCTCCTGCTCCCTTCCCCATCTGGCCCCAGTCTACCTTTAAAATCTATTCTGTTTCTTCTTCTCAATAAGATCCCTGAATCCCCCTTAGACTCCTTCTCTTTCCCTAACCTCTCTGGGTCTACAGATTGTAGCTTGGCTATCATTTACTTAACAGCTAATATTCACTTATAAGTGAATACATACTATATTTATCTTTGCTGGTCTGGGTTACATCACTAAGACTGTTTTTTTTTTTTTCTAGTTCTATCCATTTGCCTTCAAATTTAATGATCCTTTTTGTTTTAACAGCTGAGTAACACTGTATTGTGCAAATGTACCACATTTTCTTTATCCATTCTTCTGTTGACGGACATCTAGACTGTTTCCAGTTATCATGAATGAAGCCATGATAAATATGGCTGAACAAGGGTCTTTGTGGTAGGATGGAACATCCTTTGGGTATATGCCCAAGAGTGGTATATCTGAGTCTTTTTTTTTTTTTTCCGAGACAGGGTTTCTCTGTGTAGCTTTGTGCCTCTCCTGGAACTCACTTGGTAGCCCAGGCTGGCCTCGAACTCACAGAGGTCCGCCTGGCTCTGCCTCCAGAGTGCTGGGATTAAAGGTGTGTGCCACCACCTCCCGGCATATCTGAGTCTTAAGGTAGATCAATTCCCAATTTCTGAGGACCCTCCATATTTCCACAGCAATGGAGGAATGTTTCCCTTGATCCACATCCTTGCTAGCATGAACTGTTACTTGTGTTATTGATACTAGGTATTCTGACAGATGTAAAATGGAATATATTCTTAGCCATCAGGAAAATGAAAATTAAGTTAATTGTTTTTAAAAATATTTCAAATTTGGCCAACTTGAAGGGATGTTAAAATACATTTCTGTTTGAGGTTACAGTTTCTGGGAATAAAAGCAAGTTTAAGAAAATTTCAAACCTTTTGCTGCACTTTTAGTTTTCCATGCTATCATCTAAATATTTGCTTGTACTTCCTATTTCCTGTTACATTGTTTGATTTTAAAAAAATAATAGGGCCCGGCAGTGGTGGCATATGCCTTTAATCTCAGCACTTGGGAGGCAGAGGCAGGCAGATCTCTGTGAGTTTAAGGCCAGCCTGGTCTACAGAGCGAGATCCAGGACAGGCACCAAAACTACACAGAGAAATCCTGTCTCAAAAATAAAGAAAGAAAGAATTAAAAAAAAAAAATAATTGGCCTCAACTGTGTACAGAGAACTACAGGCATCTGAGTAATACAATATCAAATGGTATTGATATTGAAACACACATACAAACAACATTTGAGACTGAGCAGGGTGTTTTTATGTATTTGGGAATACACTTATACATATACGCATATAGCAACATTTAATGAAAATGAGGTTATGAAGTTGAAAGAGAGCATGAAGGAGCTTATGAGAGGGGTCAGAGGGAGTAAAGGGTAGGGTGAATTATGTAATTGTGCTGTAGGCTCATAAAATAGAAATATTTCTTAATTGGCAGTATGAAGTCTTTTAAAAATATTTTTAAATGAATTTGATTTTTTTATTTGGGGATTCCAAATAAACATTTCTACTTTGTTTTTTGACCATCCACTTTGTCTCAAACATAACTTTTTCCAGGAAAAAAACTTTTCTTCTAAAGAAAATTTTAACTATAATAATTAACCTGTTTATGGTCTCTACTTACAGTATGCTTCTTATTTCATCAGTAAATATTTCTACTCTTGGATTTTAAATATCTTAGTACTAATCTTTTAATTAATATTTTTTCTTTAATATAGAATGTATGAATTTATTTCTACTTTTATCCTAAATACCAAGTCTGCATAATTTCTAGTTCCTTCTGGTGAGTAGAATGAATTCTGTGTTCTTTATTATGTTCCATGTGTGTATTAGTCAGGATTCTCTGGAGGAACAGAACGGATAGAATGAATCCTTTATTTTTATAGAGACTGCAACTGTAAAGGTAGATCTTCCCACCTCAAAAGATCTGGATCAAAGGTGGTTATTCCCATTTAATGATTTATTCAAGAAAAATCACTCACAGGTATACCCAGATGTTTGGGTTTTAGTTAATTCCAGATGCATGCAAGTTGACAGCCAAGAATAACCATCATAATTTGTTACTTTGTTTATTCCCATAAGGAAATGTACTCACTCAGATTCAACTTCTTTAATGGGTTTAAATGTTTGATTACATAGATTCTCCCTCCTTTTTTTCTCCTTTTTCATCTTTAATTCTCACCTATTCTCAGCTCTTAAATTCTCTACATATAAAACTAGAATCAACTGTCTAAGTTGTACACATAAACACATACGTGCAAATATTTATCAAATTTGTTTCCAGTGTGTTTGGGACTGCATTATATTTATTAATTGTGATGAGACAGATATATCTTATTATAGTTCATTCTATTATTTATAAATATTGGTTATAGTCTCTATGAATTTGGGACATTGAATTAAAGTAATGCCAGAAACACCTAAGGATAGAAAGAACAGATTAACCTAACAAAGGATTTGTCTGCAAGTTGTAACCTGATGCAGTCAGTTTATGTTTTGGTGACATTGTGTACTCACTATTTTCAGCCTGGGTATGAGGATGCGGCCTGATGGTTGCTCTTTATTTGAAAGCACTAAGCATAGCTTCTTAGGTTTCTGCTGTAGGGTACAGAAAGCTTAGACCTACCTATGACATGTGGAAAAGTGTGAGGATTCAAGTTATCTGCTCTTCCCACTCAGATACAGCAGGACCTTCCCACAGAGGAGAGCTGTGGGCACTGTGGTTCTGCCCATAACCAAGCACTAATGGAGGGCTGAATTAGTGAAACTGTTGAACCATTGTGATCCAAAGAATTTCCAATTATTAGAACACTTATACAATAGATACATGGTCCTATCTAATAGTTCTCTGATGAGATATAGTCTTTTCTAAATCAAGATTTGGATTTGGAAAGAAAAGTTTTTTTTTAATTTTATTTTACAATTTAATTTAATTTTACATATCAGCCACGGATTCCCTTGCTCTACCCCCTCCCGCTCCCCCTCTGCCTTCTCCCCAGCCCACCCCCCATTCCCATCTCCTCCAGGGCAAAGACTCCCCTGAGGATTGAGTTCAACCTGGTAGATTCTAATTGTCGTACTAGAAACCCCATCCAATGGCTGAGGGAACTGGATGCAGAGATCCATGGCTAGGCCCCAGGTGGAGCTCCAGGAGTCCAATTGGCGAGAAAGAGGAGGGTTTGTATAAGCGAGAATTGTTGAGACCAAGGTTGGAAAAAACACAAGAAAAGGTTTTAATACAGATTTAAACACAAGCATTGAGAAAGAGGCAAGAAAAGGCAATCTTAACATGCAAAGCAAGAATGGGTTCAGATTCTCCAGAGAGAGTCACATTTGAGTACATCAACTATATATATACACACACACACACACACACACACACACACACACACACACACACACACGTGATAAAAGCAGGAAGCTATCTCCAAGTTCATTCTTCTAGAATATTCCAGGGAGAGATATTTCAAGGTCTTTCCACAAGGAGTCACTCTCTTTATCTATAACATAAACAAATTAATTCCTAAGTTGCAGCTATCATTCTTTATCTTTCCAGGACCACCTGTCTGTGTAAATATTTATAAAACGGTAGTCCTGGAACATATGGACTGATAATGGCTGGATGTGTAGGAATGTGACAAATATGTAAAAGAAATCTCTCAGTGCAGAATGCTTTACTATATAAACATCCTCTTAAGCTGTTGTATCCTATCTTTTAACCCACGTACTAAATATTCAACTTGGTTGTGCGATCCATTTTAGAAATTTCATTTTTCTCAATCCTTCTATAATTAATACACTGCTTTTTTGGGGGGGGAATCTCTTTGTCATGATACTTCTGTGTCTTCCTTTGCTAATTTTCCTTTTGGCTAGATAGCTTATATTTTCTCTTTATGGTGCTGAAATCTGCAGTCTTTATTTGTCTGGGTGATATGTGGTACTTCTGAAGAGACTTGTGTTTGCAGGGAATGATGGGCCTCGGGAGAGGAGAAATCTAAACTAGCCCTGAATTGGAGAACTGCTGGGTAGAGTGTGACAGAAGGGCTATTCAAACACAGCAGTCAGGCTCCCCATCTCTAAATGTTAGGCAGGGGCGTCACAGCTCTGAAATTAAACTCACTCTTCTGTGGGTTTATGACAACACTCTTCTAAGTTAAAAGCTGTTCTGGAATCCAATTTTCATCCATTCGTAGACTAGGTAGGGGTGAGTGGAGGAGATGGATCTTCTCCAGAGTCACAGAAGGTCAGATAAATTAAGGTTCTTGTCTTAGACAATCAAGGCAGACAAAAATCATTCTGACAGTGTAGTCCCTATGAAGAAATACCTCCCACTTTGATGAATTTTATAAGATATTTTGAGATTATAAAGGCAATACATACATTTAGTTATATATCAAATGACTTGGAGCTACTTATAGGAGATAAAGTTATGATTTTTTAAAATTTCTTCTGTGCTTCTCTTTGCATGCTTATGACTATGAACCTGGGTTATGTAGAGTACCAGATCCTCGAAGGCAGATTTTGAAATTTACTTTGTTGTATCTGTTGTTCTTGTTATCGGTATTAGCCTTTAATGAGCATTGAGTAAATATTTTCTGAATCAATTCAAGTAGAGACTCTCCATATTTGAACACTACTGCAATCAAAATGTGTCTTGGGCTTTGTAGCTGCTCATAAAATAGATAGGAAGTGATTTTGTTCTTTCCTAATGATCTAAGGTAATTGGTCATGGGGAGTATGTATTGCATTTATTGAAATACAACATATGATGCTTCATTACTTTTAATTTTTTTTAAAATTATGCCATGGGACAGAGGAGATGGCTAAGAAATCACCTGATTTTGAGAAAGTTTTTTATTTTATTTTATACATTAATTTATTTGGCTTAAGATTCCTCACAGCCATTTGTTGTTTGCCCATGTCCTGAGTTCACATGTAGAAGCACTTATCACAGCCAGTGTCTGATAGAGATGCAAACACCAGTATAAAGAATGTACCACCTGACTTAAGGCATGCACCCTTTGCAGGATGGAGAGGAATGGAGACAAAAGAGCCAGAAAGCAAAGCATGAGAAGGAGTGCCAGTGTTCAGAGCTGAGGATACAGGCTGAGGTAGGAGGCTGGAAAGAAGCAATCAGAGTGAAGAGGCTGCAGATCATAATACTCAGGAACCACACTACCCATAAGTGGAAGTGAGTGAGAGGAAGAGCAACCCATCTGAGGACCAGAGATTGACAGACAAAGAAATAGGAAGACAGACCACTTTATAGTTGAGCTGGATTCCTACAGGTTGTTTCTCAAAACAGAGCAGAAAGCCAAGTGCAGCTTGCAGAGTTGCTGCAAGATGGGGACATGGATGTGACTGTTAACAGACACGTCTCCAAATCCAGGCTCCAGGGAGTCTACTTTTAAGTATTGACTTTGTTTTCTTTTCCATTTTCTCTTCCATGCTAAAAAATTATGAATGCTTTAAGGGCAAGCCAGTATCTCCTTACCTTGTTATTATTATCTATCATAAACCCTACCTCTAATAGGAACTAACAATTATCTACTGAATGATGAATTCAGAAACTGAATGTGAACTGACTCCAGACCACATTGACTGCAGTCTAAGTTATTACTTTTCAAAGACAAATTATATACAAGTTATGTCAGCTAAGACTGATAGGTCTTTATTATTTAGCAAGATATGATTCATTCACTCCCTGTTATTCCTTCTTTCTCTTTTATCCTCCCTATATACACATTTAAATATATAGCTATTAAATCAGATGGTTTTATATAGAGAGATAGATATAGATAGATAATGTCAAATATTGTTATATCAAAAATACGTTGATATGAATAACTGCATGAGGCTTTAACCACAGATATTTTCTACTTATATGCACAAGTTTCTTACTGTGCATTACATGATCTAAGCAGCAGGGCAAGATAATTTAGGAGGGATTTCCCCTGTGAAAAGTACATTTGTCTGCTGAAAGACAACAACAAAAAGATGCCACCTGCAGTTGTATGCTCAGCCTCCCTAAGAGACTTCTGTTTGTGCAGACATAAACATATCTGATTGTGGTTAGACACGATGACAACATTGATAATGACTGAAGGCAATATGCTAGAGGATAGATATTCTTTATTATAAAGATGTTAGAGGATAGATATTCCTTATAATAAAAAACACCAAAGCAGGTTTAATTGATAAAAACACAACAGCTGAAACCCTGAGAAGAGCTCTGAATTTCATAACACCATATGCCTAACACTTTATGATTTTATGAGTTGCTAGTGTTTGCTCAACCCTTCAAAGTCAACAGAGCATTTTTCACATATTCTTCATGTATTTAGCCAACAAATAAGTTTTATCAAATAGCGACTAGAGTTGAGGGAAAGAAACTGTGACTCACAAGAGACCTGTTACTTAAGAGATAATAACCCACTACCCTTGTATGAAATGACCCAATAAAAGTCCTTCCTGTTCTTTTATTGGAAAGTCTGCCTCTTTTGGAAATCGGTTACTGAGGGTAGATGCTGATGACAGGAGATTAGGAAGTGAACATCTCCTGGACTATGATTTGCATATGGTTTCAGTGTGTCTGCCATAAATGGAAATTTAATCTATAATCAGGTATTAAGGGGTGAAAACTTAACCTAATTATAATGGGAACTTTAAGAAGTGATTAAGAGTACATGCAGTCACCAGAGTTGAGTCCCCATAATCAACTTCTAGTGGCTTGATAACTTTATAGTAAAAAGGAACAAAACTAGAAGAGATATACAAGTATTCCTTGTCTTTTGCCATGTGATACCCTGTACACCTGTGCATCTGGTTGGCAATGTGGCTATCTTAGTTAAGGTCTCTACTGCTGTGAAGAGATATCATGACCATGACAACTGTTATAAAGGAAAAGATCTAATTGGGGTAGCTTACAGTTTCAGAGGTTTAGCCAAATAGTCCTGTTGGGACATGGTGGCATGCAAGCAGATATGGTGCTGGAGAAGGAGCTGAGAGTTCTACATCTTGATACACAGGCAACAGGAAGTGTACTGTGTCACTGGATGTAGCTTGAGCATGGGAAACCTCAAAGCGCATGTCCACAGTGACTCCAACAAGGCCACACGTCCTAATAGTGTCACTCTTTATGGGCCTATGGGGGTCATTTTCTTCTAAAACACCACAGTTGCCTTTTCAAGATGCAGCTCTTTGATCCAGAGCATACCTCACTATAAGTCAAAGTAAAAAAAGTTTTTCATAACTCACCCAGTCTATGTTATTGCATTATTTTTAACAGAAAATGTACTAAGACACTTAGTGAGCTGAAACAAGAGTATACAATCTCTGCCTTATGTAGTCTCTATAGAATGGGACAGTCAGATAAAAAATGTGATATTTTCAAAACCAAATAACAAACATTGCTATTGTGAGGTGTGAGGGGGCTGCAAGAGTCCGGAAGAGGCTATTGCAAGGTAAGCCCACCAGAGACTGCCACATGGACACTCTTAATCCCGAATAGAAAGTCTTTATTGCCAACCAGCAGCTGCACAAGGAATTTGCCCAAATTGTGCAGCCCTGTGTCTTATAGTTCATAGCCTTTTATGCACAAAAAAACATATCCTGGCTGGCACATTTTAGTTAGAAAGATGTGTAACTACAGAAGCAAAAAAGAAGGGTTAGTGCAATTAGGGACTTTTCACTTTGGGACTTTCCCAGCAGCACCCAGGAACTGTTGACATAGCTTTTGTTCCTATTTTGTCAGGTGGGCCAGGTCTTTGCTCCTGTTTGGGTAGATGTTGCTGGGTTTCAAGGCCTGAATGGTGTTTCTATTATGGAGTCAGTTGTCCTAAGGTCTGGGGCCCTGTTACAGGCAAATAAAAAGTCTGGATAGGTCAATAAAACTAAAGCAGTGGAAAGAAGATTTAAAAGTGTGCGGTGTTGGGACCTACCATGCACACTGCAGGATTCCTGAATCCATTGTAAAACACCAGAAATGGAGGCACAAAGGAGGTGAATTGCTTGCCCATGATCTGCAGTCTCATTTTATTTTAAATCCTGGTGTTTGCCTTACAGTAGCAAATAGTGACCACCAACCAATCATTCTCCCCATGTTCTTTAAAATGATTCAGATATTTGATTTGTACCATAAACTGTTTTAAGTTTTTGGTGGTATACATTATTTAATTTTTCCCAGCAATGAGATGAATACTACGCCCTTGCTTTACAAATGAGGGAACTGAGGCATGTGGGAGTTCATCACAAATATACTAACTGTAAACGCTGGAGTTCTCAATCTAGGTTTCCTCTCACACCTGCAGTCCTAACCAGTAGGCTGTATTGCACACTGACCACCAGTTATCCACTCTGTATCCTCATTTAATGAACTTTCCTGGAACTTGAATTTGACACAGGAAGGAATTAATGTAGGAAGACAAGGTTTAACACCAAGTAATGAATAAGTAAGCAAGAAGTCAGTTGAAGTCTAATATCTATATAAAATAATACTGTCACAAAATCTGAATGATCTTTGTGGCAGAAAATGGGAGAAATTAAAACACAAATAGTATAACATTCAAGAAAGGAGAGTTATGCTAAGAATTTATGTGATTTTGATTCTTATAAGACTCAAGGCAAGTAGACATATTTATATGGAATCCATATCTTTCATGTGGATGTTACTATTAAAGCATAATCTAAAGGAACAAGTAAACTTTAAAATCTGGAATATATATATTATATATGTGTATGTAGTAACAATTAATTTAAAGGAAGCCATAAATTTAAAAGAGAACAAGAAGTTATATATAGGAGGGCTTGGATGGAGAAAAAGAAAGCAAGAATTATTGTAATTATATTACAACCACAATAATAAAATAAAAAAGGCAGAAGAAAATTCTGGAAGAAATACATGGATAATGAGTAGGAAAATATCTGGCCATTCAAAAGATGGAAAAGAATAAAAGGTTTAGAAAACAGTGAAAGAATTGAACAAGGTGGTTCAGAAAATTTAAAAATAATGTATATACAAATTGCAATGTATATTGTAATGACGAATATATAATAAAAATTCTATTATTTGTCTATGATCTGCATGAATATGAGTGTTCAGAAAAGCTAAATAATTGTAAAAGTTAAAATAGTCAAATGGTATGCAACAAAAGAATTAATAGAGCAGAACTCTGATGAAAAAGTCATTGCCTTAGTTTCTTCTCTTGTTGCTATGATGACATACCCTGAGGAAAAACAATTTAAGGGAGAAAGGATTTTTCTACATCACAGTTCTAGGTCATAGTCTATTATGGCAGGGAGGCCACAGTACTAAGAGATTTAGGGAGCTGCTCACATTATGTCCACTGTCAAAAGCAGAGTGCAAAAAATGCATGCACGCTAGTCCTCAGCATGTCCTCTCAATTTTATATAGCCCAGGATCCTCTGGCCAGGAAATGGCCTCATCCTCGAGTGAGAGATGTCTTCTATGTCAATTAACATAATCACTACTGTTCCTCATAGACATTCTTAGAGGCTAACTTTAATCAAGACAATTCCTTACAGGTGTGCCTGGGTGTCTGCCTCCCAAGTGTCAAGTTGACAGTCATTATTAGGAATTTTAAGGGAAAGTCTTATTAGGGGCAAAATCTTCACTATAATGACACTATACTAAATTCACTAAACAGAAATGATAATTATTAAAACCAATAGAATTGAAAGTTAAAACTTATAAAGACATTAGTACATTGAGTTTCTATGCTCTTGTCTCAGTGATCCAGAGGAATTAATACAAAAGTAATGAACTCACATATTATTTGAATCACACAATATCAAACTCAAGCTAATAATTACATACATAAAGAACTCCATATCCTATAATTAGAAAATATATGTACTGTCAAGCAAAAAGGAGATATTCATTCTAAAGGGGCAGATATTAGATCATAAAACAAATCTGTGTGAGTGACAGGCAGTTGGTACTATTTTTTAAAAAATCCATTAGCTTATGTTAAACTATGGGGCAGCATCTGGGCGTACAGTGAGTTCTCAAATGTCACTCAATCTTAAAGGATAATAACATGTTTTCCAGAAGGGAATGTGATGATGTGATCCAGAGTGAGAATTAGAATTATCCAGGTGGAACGTTAGAATGTTAAATGAAGAATAAAAGGAAATAATATTTTCTCAGCCCTCTAACTGCTCAGATGCTCTTTGTAGAAGGCATACATTACTATTACCCAGTAGGTTTCTTAAACACCAGTTAATGTGTGACTTTGGAAACAGATTCATCAGTGTGAAATATAAAATC